>NC_142800.1:21946139-22246139 GCF_049724085.1 Artemia sp. Qi Xiang Cuo
GTTCCTGTTTTTCCATTCTCACTGACAAAAACCATAAAAACAGACATAAATGTGAGAAAGTTCCTATTATTCAAATTCTCACTGACAAAAACCATAAATCATCCATAACCATCCATGAAAAACATCAAATAAATTGACCAACACACATAACCATCCATGAAAACATCCATAAAAGTGAGAAAATTCCTGTTTTTCCAAGTGAGAAAATTCCTGTTTTTTCATTCTCAGTGAGAAAACCATAAACCACGTGGTCTCGTGGGAGTTTAAAAAAAATGTCCGGATTGGGATTCGAAGGGGTATTGTCCTCGTGGGACCTCCTGAGGCCTTTCTACTGGTTTCATCCATGAGTATGTAAAATGCAGTAATGTTTGGAGGGTTTTAACAACCAAATTATTCGTTAACTGAAACTAGAATAACTCCTGAAAATTATAAATAAAAGCATAGGGAACGCTATCGCGTTTCCTAAGAAAAGAACAATGTTGGTACAATGCATTATTATTTTTTTCCGTACCAGGGCATTTCGTATCGAAGGAATTGTCGCAGAAACTTCCAAAACGGCTCATTTGATTGGGAATTGGAGTGGCTACTGCCCTTTTAAATGGTTGAAAGTGATTGGAAGGCAACCAAGATCCCTTCCTAGCCCACAATTTCCCCAAACACATTCAATCAAGATTTTGAGATAGCAATTTTGTTCAGCATAGTTGATTTTCAGATGGAAAATATGTTTTTGAGGAAAATAATCCACCACAGCCCTCAGGGCAAGGGTTTTAAGTTATACCCTGGAGGCATATAAAAGTAAGTTGGCACAATGTTTGGTGGACATTGAACATAATAATACAAATTTTCTCAGGCTCTTAAAATTTCATGGATATGAATAAACTTGATACAGCTTATTTAATTTACGTCAGCATAATAATTTTATTCGTTTGATGTATCTACTGATATTAAAATTCCATTTTTTTAAGTTTCGGTTACTATTGAGACGAGTGTTTTTTACTATATAAAGTTCGTTACCACAAACTGTTTGTTAATTCAAATTAAAAAAAAAATGAAAATTTTTAAACTGTTTTTTTTTTTTGTTGGATTACTATAAATACCGGTGCAACCTAGATTCAAAAAAGGGAAAAGTCTATGGCTTTTTCTTATTTGGAATAGTAAAAGACAAACTTCAAAGAATCAGGCAGGTGGCTAAACCCAAAGTATTCCATTGTTTATTCTTTACCAGATTTCAGCCAACTCTAAAGCCATGATACCAATTTAGCTTACACAATTCCCTTCTGTCAAAAAGTTCATGGTAACGAACTGTACAGAAAGAGCGATTCGCCTCAATGGTAACTGAAATTCTAAAAACCTAAATTATAATATCAATAAATACATAAAAGATACATAATAAACAATAATACATAATAAATACATAAATTTTTAAGCTGATTTTGAATATATACATTTCGTCAGGTTTAGTTTGAATTTATCAGAAGTTACGAGCCTTGAAATATTTGCCCGGTTTTCGAAAAAAGGAAAAAACACCCCTTAAAAGTCATAGAATCTTCATAAATATCTCACAATCAGATTCAGTGTATTAGAGAACCTTACTGTCTAGGTTTCAAACTTCTATCTGCAAAATGTGGAATTTGGTATTTTTGCAAGTAGGAAGATCAGGGATGCGTTTTTATTTGTTTTTATTTTTATGTTTACTAGGGGTTATCGTATCTACCCAAAGGTCCTAGAATTTTGTAAGAGGGCTAATTCAAACGGAAATTAAAATTTATAGTTATTTTTCTTTGATATAAGTTTATATGATATAAGTTTTTTTCTTTGATATAAGTTTATATATATATATATATATATATATATATATATATATATATATATATATATATATATATATATATATATATATATATATATATATATATATATATATATATATATATATATATATATATATATATATATATATATATATATATATATATATATATATATATATATATATATATATATATATATATATATATATATATATATATATATATATATATATATATATATATATATATATATATATATATATATATATATATATATATATATATATATATATATATATATATATATATATATATATATATATATATATATATATATATATATATATATATATATATATATATATATATATATATATATATATATATATATATATATATATATATATATATATATATATATATATATATATATATATATATATATATTATTCTTTGCGTAAGCCGTAACAACCCCTCCCCCTCTGAAAGGCTGGACATAATATTAGGCTATATACAAAACTTGCTCTTTCTATATGGGATTATGAACAGCTGATATTGACAAAATATATTAAACTGTAAAAATGAACCATTTTTTGGTTATATCTAAGCATTGAGGAGGAGGGGGGGTTAGTTGAGCCGGAATTTTCGATTTTATGCTAGACTTTTTCGAAAAATCATTGTCACTTTTTTGACATTGTACCCCCTCTCTATCTGAGGTCCCATATATATATATGTATAAATACATTTCATAGTTGTGTCGAATCTTGTGATGACAATCTTTCTTGTTATATTCTTTCGTGTTTTTTCATATTGTTAAGTAACAAATTTATTGGTGGATTTTTTAAAATATATTCCTAGGGCTATATCCCGGACCATCAGGGTGTGGGTGTATTTTCAGAAAAGGGGCCACGATATTTAGAAACAGTATAAAATAAAGAATTTAATGGTACTGCTTGTGTGTTTAGCATGTTTTCTTCAGAAAAGGATAATCACTAAATATTTGGCTTTAGAAAAAGACAACTAGACTAATGCTCATTTGTATAAAGAAGATAAACGGTCTTCTATCTGTATATCAATCAATCAATCATTTATTACCCACAACTACAAGAAAACAAGTAGTACAAGTGTAGTATAAACATACTAATAAAAAAGAAAAACAAAAAAGAACTCAACAAACACTAGTAATTAAATTAAACTAAGAAAAGAACTGTAAAAGACCGTTGTCAGCGCCAATATTACAAAATGCATCTGCAGAAAGCATTTTGTGTTGGTCACCGAGCTTTTGAGTTACATCCGTAACATAAACATTTTTAACTAGATACCGATTTCTAGTCCATGGCGGCAGAGAAAGAAGAAATTTGCAAAATTTAAAATATGTAACTTTAATCTTTTTTAAATCCTTTAGCTTAAGAACAATAAAAAATGAACATCCGTCAGTATCAAACTGTTCGTGGTAGCGAACTTTATAGTAATACTGACTCATCTCAATAGTAACTGAAACTCTAAAAAACGTTATTTTAATAGCAATAGATGCAAAAAAAATGGATTTTAAAGCTTATCTGAAATATGTAAATTTTATCAAGATAACTCATATCTATCGAAAGTTTTCAGCCTGAAAAAACTTTCTTTTGACCCCTAGAGTTAAAGAATCTTAATGAAAATTATACCATCAGTTTCAGAATACTAGAAAAATTTACTGTGGAGGTTTCATGCTCCTATCGGCAAAAATGTGGAATTTGATATTTTTTTTGCCAGAAGAACGATCACAGGTGCGTGTTCACTTGCTTGTTTCTTATTCTCCCAAGCGGGGATCATAATGACCCAGTTGTCCTAGGATGTCATAAAAGGGCTTATTCAAACGGAAATAAAAAGCTCTATTGGCTTTACAAAAAAAAATCATGAGGGATCGAGGTCAGTCAACAGGAGCTACTCTAGTACAGAATAATAGAACTATTGTTTATTTATAATAAAGATTACATTGAAATACCATCATTCGAAACACCAACCATTGTATACATTGGGATTAGTTAGCTAGTGACTGTCTGAGGTTCATTTCTTACTATTTCAAGGAAGAAAATCCGTAGTTTTTCTTGTTTGTAATCAGGTTAAAACAAATGGTTTAGAATAGAAAACAAGCTCTTGCTCAACCTAACTTGTATATACAACTGAGCAATAGTATAGATTTGCATAGTAATATTTAATTATATTAAATGACTAACATTTGAAGAAAAAACAATTGTATTTATTGGACCTAGTGAGCTGCCAGACTCCTTAAGCTTCGTCTTTTAATATTTCAATAAAGAAGTAATCCGTGAGCTTTTGCCTGTGTGTAATCTAGGATACAACAGTAGCTATCTGGTTCAAAAAGACTCATCAGAGTCTTTGTTCAAAAAGACTCAAAAGACTTATCATCAGATAAGGCTCAATTCCAGACATGGGCTTCAAACCTATACTGTAAGATTCTTGAATAAGCTGAATTTGATGATTTGATCTTCATTAAGATTCTATGATTCTTAGGGGCTGTTTTTCCTTTTTTGAAAATAAACAAATTGTCTCAGGCTCTTAACATTTCATGGATATGAATAAACTTGATATAGCTTATATAATTCACATCAGCATAATAATTTTATTCGTTTGATGTATCTACTGATATTAAAATTCCATTTTTTTAAGTTTCGGTTAGTATTGAGACGAGTCTCTCTTACTACATACAGTTCGTTACCACAAACTGTTTGACAATTCAAATTAAAAAAATGAAAATTTTTAAATTGTTTTTTTTTTGTTGGGTTACTATAAATACCGGTGCAATATAGATTCCAAATAGGAAAAAGTCTATGTTTATGGCTGATTTTAAATATATAAATTTTATCAGGTTTACTCTTAATTTATCAAAAGTTACGAGCCTTGAAAAATTTGCCCTGTTTTCGAAAAAAGGAAAAAACACCTCTTAAGAGTCATAGAATCTAAATACAAATCACACCATCGGATTTAATATATCAGAGAACCTTAGTGTAAAGGTTTCAAACGCCTATCTGCATAAATCTGGAATTGGGTATTTTTTCAAGAAGAAAGATCACGGATTCGTGTTTATTTGTTTTTCTTCTTTATTTTTAATAGGGGTTATAGTATCTACCCAGAGGTCCTAGAATTTTGCAAGAGGGCTAATTCAAACGGAAATTAAAAGTTTTAGTTGCTTTTTTACTCAAAACAATAAAAACATTAAAGAAAATCATTTTAATAACAAACCATTACATATATTTGACTTAGTTAGCTGTTTTATTGCTTGAGGTTCGTGTCTTACTCTTTCAAAGAAGAAAAATCTTCAGGCTTTTTCTTGTTTGCAATCATGTAGCATTAAAAAAAACATCAGTTGTAACTAACATCATTGCATAAAAGCTAGATTTAGCTCATGAAAACTGGGGATTATATAAGTTTCGTAGGTTGAAACATTTCGTGGTAATGAACTGTACAGCAAAAGTAACTCGTCTCAATACGAACCGAAACTCTAAAAAAACACTATTTTGACACAAATAGATGCATCAAAAGAATTGGTTTTTTTGTTGATTTTATATTATTTTGTGTTTAAATTTATTTTACATTTTATAGTCTACAGACCACCATTTCCTGAAACACATCCAATCAAAAATTTTAGATGGCCATTTTGTTCAGCGTAGTTGATTTTTACATAGATATATCTTGGTTTTAGACTAGGACACTTCGTATCGAAGGAGTTGTCGTAGAAAATTCATAAAGGGCTCATTCGATTAGAAAACGAAGTGGATTGTGCCCTTTTTGATGGTCGGAAGGGATAGGAAGGCAACTTACCCCCTTTCAACGGCCACCATTTCCTACCAAACATGCAATTAAAATTTTGAGAAAGCCATTTCGTTCAGCGTAATTGATTTCCAGATAGAAAATACATTTTTAAGGAGGACACTCCCCTAGAGCCCTCAGGGAAAGATTTTTAGTATATGCCCTGGGGGCCTAGAAGAACGGTGCTGGCATAATTTATTATTTATTTTTTTCCTTTAGACCAGGGCACCTCACACCGAAGAAGATGTCGTAGAAAATTCGAAAAGGGCTAATTTAATTGGTTGTTGGAGTGGCCTGTACCCTTTCTAATAGTCGGAACTCATTGGAAGCAAACTAACACCTCTTTTCTGCCCACCATTTTCCGAAACACATCCAAACAAAATTTTGATAAAGTCGTTTTGTTCAGTGGTATTTAATTTCGAGATGGAAATTATGTTTTTGAGGAGGACACTCCCCCACATTCAATTGACATTTTAAGATAGCTATTTTGTTCTGTGCAGTTCAAAGTTCAGAAAATTATACCTTTGACCAGGAAACTCCCCTATAGTCTTCAGGGCAAGAGTTATAAGTTATGCTTTGGGGGTAAATAAGGTTTTTATTGAAATCTTTGTCGTAAAAACTTTAAAAAGGGCTAATTCGATTGGTAATTCAAAGGGCTAGTGCTGTTTTCAATAGTCAAAAATGATTTGAGGGCAACTAACCCCTTCTCACGCCATCATTTTCCACAAACACATCCAATGAAAATTTTGATATAGTCGTTTTGTTTCACGCAGTTTAATGTTCAGGAAATTATATCTTTGAACAGAACCATCCCCTGACAGTCCTCAAAGCAAGGGTTATAAGTTATGGCCTGGGGTAATTTAAGGTATTCATTGAAATCTATTTTGCATAAACTAGAAAAATGGCTATTTCGATTGGAAATTACAGTAGCTGGTGCCATTTAAAATTGTCAAAAGTGATTGGAGGGCAACTGGTCCCCCTGCGTGCATCATTCCCCCAAACCCATCTAATTCAAATTTTGAGATAGTCATTTTTTTCAGCGTATTTGATTTCCAGATAGAAAACATATTTTTGAGGAGGACACTCCCCAAAACCTTCAGAGCAAGGATTTTAAAATATGCCCTGGGGGCATATTCGGTTTTTATAGAAAGAGTAATCGTACAAACTTCAGAAAAGGCTCTTTCGATTGGAAATTGGAGTGGCTTTTGCCCTTTTTAATAGTCGCAAGTAGTTACAGGGCTACTAACACCCCTCTCACACCCAACTTTTCTCCAAACACATTCAATCAAAAGTTTGAGATAGCCACTTTCTTCAACGTAGTTTTAAGTTCTGGAAATTAGGTCTTTGAGGATGAAAACCCCCTACAGCATTCAGGGTAAGGGTTGTAAGTTATACCCTGGGAGTATATAATGTTTTCATAGAACGCGTTGTTGTAGAAACCTCAAAAATGGCTCATTTGATTGGAAATTAAAATGGCTAGTGCCCTCTTTAATAGCAAAAATTAATTAGAAGGCAACTAACACTCCATCTAAGACCACCATTTCCCCAAACACTCGAAGGAAAATATACTTTTGAGTAGGACAATTCCCCTGCAGTCTTCTTGAACTATTTTTAACAATATAGCTATCTTAAAATTTTGATTGGATGCATTTGGAAAAAAGGAATTGGAGGGGGGGCAGCTGGTTACCCTCCAATATCTTTTGACGCTTAAAAAATGAACTGTATCTTTCAATTTTCAGTAAAATGAGCCCTCTCTGAAGTTTATAAGAGCACTCCGTCCAAAAGAACAATATATGACCCCATGGCTGACCTTATAACCCTTTCCACTGAAGACTGTAGGGTGAGTGTCTCGCTCAAAGATATAATTTCTAGAACTTTCAACTATGTTGAACAAAATGGCAATATCAGTATTTTGATTGGATGTGTCTGGTGAAATGGTGGGCATGGAAGTTGCCTTAGGATCACTTTCGTTTACAAAAAAAAGGAACTAGCTATTCAAATTTCCAATCGAATAAGCCCTTTCTGAAATTTATGCGACAATTTTTTCTTTATAAGACCTTGTTTGCCTCCAGGGCAAAACTTGAAACCCTTGCCCTGAGGGCTGTTGGGAAGCTGTCATCCTCAAAGACCTAATTTCCGGAGCTTAACACTACGTATAATAAAATAGCTGTCTCAAAATTTTGATTGGATGTGTTTGGGGAAAAGGTGGGCGTAAGAAGGGAGTTAGTTAACATGATTTCACTTTTGACTGTTTAAAAGGGGACTAGCCCTTTAAATTTCCAATCGAATGAGCCTATTTTGAAGTCTATACTACAACCCTTTCTATAAAAATCTTACATACCCCAGGGTATAACTTAAAACCCTTTTCTTGAGGGTTGTGGGGGAGTGTCCTTCTAAAAAAAAATATTCTCTGTGGAAATCAACTACGCTAAACAAAATGGCTATCTCAAAATTTTGATTGGATATGTTTGGGGGAATGATGAGTGGGGGATGGCTGGTTTCCGTCCAATCACTTTCGACTATTAAAAAGGACGCTAGACATTTGAATTTCCAATTGAATGAACCTTGTTTGAAGTTTCTACGACAACGCCTACTCTAATAACCATATATGCCCCCGGGAATAACTAAAAACCCTTGTCCTGAGGGCTGTGGTGGAGTGTCCTCCTCCAAAATACTTTTTCTATATGGAAATCAACTACGTTGAACAAAATGGCTATCTCATAATTTTGATTGGGTGTTTTTGGGGGAATGATGAGCGTAGGAGGGAGGATAAGGGCTAGATGACCTCCAATTAATTCCGAATATTAAAAAGGGCAGTAGAACTCTCAATTTCAAATCAAAGAGCCCCTTGAAGTTTCTACGACGACCCCCTCTATATGAAGTGCCTCTCGGAAAAAAATAATAAACTTTTGGAGTCGTATGGCCTTTACTATAGACACCGCTATAGTGCTGCCTCTGATATCATTCCAAAATCATCTTAGAAGCTGCTGCTTGTAGAATTCCAGTGAAAAACAGTAGACAAGGGTAAGACTTGCCTGAATAAGATTCGTTTTTAAAACTCTTTTATTTTTCCCAAGTCCTTAAGTCAATTGTTTTAGGTACAGAAAAATTACAATTTTAATAGTTTCCCCCTCCCTAGACACAGCTTCCTCAATGATGAAATGTGTGATTTATTAACTTGTAAGAGCATATACGTATATGATTACTACAACTCGAGGTGAGATGTGGTGTCATTACCACCTATCCAAACATTTTAGGATTCCCTTATGGACAGCGAATGCACCACTGGCGGCAATTAATTTGCCAAGTGAGTTTGGGCAAAGTATGAATGTAAAAATGGGTGGGATTACTATATAATATACTTGACTAGTGATATATTGACTCGTTTGGGCATTGTGTCCAAGAACATTGATAAAATCTATGGGGAATACGGGTATGATTTGGGGTATTGAGTATGTACTTGTGAATCAATCTTGAGTATGTTTAGTCTTCTCTCTTCCTACACTTTGCCAGGTTACCAACTAATATCAAAGTCGTGCAATTCAATGGGGTGCGCTGGACTTGAATTTTTGGTGAGAGAGGGATTGAATTTTAAGGAAAGGGATGACCTTTATTTATGGAGTGAAGGTAAGATTGAAATTTTTCCTATTGAAACTGAAATAAATAGTGGTAAAAAGTTAATTGTTTGCCTGGCTTATGGACCCTCTGGTGCTCATCCGGAGGAATTTTTTTAGGAGTTTGATCCGTTTTTAAGCAGGGCCCAGTGTAATCGATCAGAGGGTTTTCTTCTGGGTGATTTTAATTTTGATTTATTAAATTTACATAGTTTTAATTTAGAATTTGTAAATCTTGCATTATCTCTTGATTTGTACCCAGTGAATCTGAT
Source organism: Artemia sp. Qi Xiang Cuo (assembly GCF_049724085.1). Taxonomy (NCBI): domain Eukaryota; kingdom Metazoa; phylum Arthropoda; class Branchiopoda; order Anostraca; family Artemiidae; genus Artemia; species Artemia sp. Qi Xiang Cuo. Next base: position 21,955,650 of record NC_142800.1, read on the forward strand.
TCCTTCCTGTATCACTGCTCAATCAGCAACAATAATTGATAACATATTTGTTTCTTCAAATATATTGAGGCAAGTATTATGTGATGTTCTCCTTCAACCTAATTCTGACCACCTCCCGATTGTTTGTATGATAAATAGTATTAAGACTTTGACTTAAAACCTAAGTAAGAGAGATTATAGAGATATAAGAAATAATAACTTGAAAAAGCTGAAAGAGCAAATTAGTACTATATCATGGGATGAAGTTAGCGAAAAGCAGAATTGAACTTCAGCGTTTGACAGGCTTATGAATATTCTCTTGCTGGTATATGAGGTGTCTTGTCCTCTAGGGAAAATGAGGAAAAGATAAATGAGGCAAGAGAGCCGTGGGTGACTACAAAATTGCTTGAAATGATGGAAATGTGAAACAAGCTTTTTGAAAAACATTTACAGAGCCGGGAAAACTTGAGTTTATTTAAAGAATTTAAGCGAGTCAGAAACAAAGTTAACCATAAGTGTCGCAGTGAGAAAAAAGCATATAATGCTTCTGCTTTTGATGGTAAAAGTGGTGAGGCAAAAGAAACCTGGTGACTAATAAATGAGGTTTTAAAAAGGAAGACTAATGATAATGATGGAGTAAAGAGTCTGTTGGTGAATGAAAGTGAAATCACTGATAAACAGGAAATGGCAGATGAATTCGGAAAATATTTAAAAAACATAGGCGCGAGTATTAAGGAAGAAGTAGCTAAAAAGTCTAGAAGACATCTGGTGAAGGATTGATAATTGACGTGAAGGGCGCATTTTTTTCGTTCGAAAAGTGCACAACAAAGGAGATCAAGAGCACAGTGAAAGGGCTGAAGTCCAACTCGGCCGGAATAGATGGACTTAATCTTAGAGCTGTAAATGCTATCCTAGTTTATATATTACCTTGTCTAACTGATTTAATAAAACCATCACTCCAGACTGGTGAATTCCCTAGTGCTCTTAAACTGGCAAAGGTAATACCATTGTATAAAGGGGACAAGAAACAAGAACTATCGAATTGGTGACCTATTTCGTTATTACCCATTTTTTCAAAAATCCATGAAAAGATAATTCACAGGAGACTTAATGAATATTTGGATAAACTAGGAATATTGTGTGACAGCCATTTTGATTTCCACAGTAAACATTCTACTAGCCATGCTGTTCATCATCTTCTGGATGTAATCAATGGAGGTCCAGAAAAAGGTTTTATTCCTTTAACGATCTTTGTCGACTTCAAAAAAGCCTTCGACACTGTGGATTTTGAGTTGCTGCTGTGTCGCCTATCTAGTCTGGGGATAAGAAATGTTTGCTTGGATTGGTTTAAATCATATTTGCATGGAAAGTTGACTAAAGTAATGCCTGATTACATTGTTGGTAGAGTCTATCCTGTAAAATGTGGAGTTCCTCAGGGCTCAGTCCTGGGTCTATTACTCTTTCTCGTATACGTCGATACTCTGAGGTTCTACATGCCTTAAGCAACTGTTACAGCATTTGCAGATAATACTGCTTTGACAATTTCTGCAGAGTCACTGGAAGAACTAGTGGATAAAGCAAACCGAACGCTGGAAAACCTTTTGGTGTTTACCTCCTTGAGTTACCTTGCTGTTAATACTTCTAAGACAAATTATATGATTTTAAGTAAGGTAGGAAAAATTGTAAATGGTGCTTCTATAGTATTTGAAAATTTGTCGCTTTCACAGATTTTTACAAATAAATATTTAGGACATTATGTTGATAATAATTTGAGTTGGAAGAAACACATAAATATGATTTTTTCTAAACTTGCACGAGGTCTTGGAGTGATGCAGCGTTTGAAACACGTGTTACATTTAAGTGTTTTAAGAAATATATATCATACTGTTTTTCATCCTTTTATTGTTTATGGTTGCTGTGTTTATGCATCTAATTTTACTTCAAATATTAAAAGACTGCAGATTCTTCAGAATAAGGTACTTCGAGCACTGAGTGAGTTTTTTCAGTATGAGCATACGCGTGAATGTTTTATCAGTTCTATAATTTTAAATGTTCGTCTGATAGGGGACCATCAGACGGGAGCGTTTACTTACCAAGTGCTTAATAGATTATCTCCAGAATATTTTAGAGATTTTCTTAAGTTTAATTCTGATTATCATCATCATAGGTCTAGAGGTCGCGGAAGCTTAGTCTCAGAAGTAAGGAGTACGAGTTGATCTAGTTTTGCAATTAGAAATTATGCAGTTAATTTGTGGAATGGTTTCCCGGAGAGCATTAGGGAGTCAAAAACCAGTTTTAGTTTAAAATTAGATTAAAAAAGTTTTTGTTGGGTGGGAATTAATTTTTATTTATTTATTTAAAAAAAGGTTAAATTGTAGTTAATTTGTAAAACAAAAAGTTATAAAAAGTTAAATTGAGTTAAATTGTATTGAATGGTATGAAGAGAGTAGAAAGAGTGAATGATTTTGGTTTATTATAAAAGATTGTGTGACGCTGCTCAACCCACAATAGTGGCTTAATAAAATGTCATACGTTCTTACCATTTCTAAGATTGAAGATAATGTTATTCAAAAAAATATTATAATTGCTAGTTAAGTATGATGCATTATTAGTTGAAAATAAAAGTCATCTTATCTCATCTCATATTATTTTTCTACTCCCATCTGACGAAGGATTTGATTCTTAAAATCAGCAAAGAAGAAAGAGGTCTGATCAACGACGTGTATCAGCATCTATTTGCAGAGAGATTAATGAGGGGTGGGTATGTTTTTCACAGTGATCGTATCTTGAAAATTGATCCCACCGGACAGCATACTGATGAAAAGTCAGATGCAGATTTTTTGGATATTAATTCCCTTCATCGGACGGCGATGTTTCAATACTGTTTACCGTGTGGCAATTACAAATGGCTTAACGATTCTTGTACTTCAAATTTCTCAAAAATTGCTACCATTGAGGAGAATGGACCGCAAGAATAGTTTCATTAAATTAATGGAGAAATACCCATGCAAATCTATAACTCGGTAAAAGATTTTGTATTCCCGTGCATAAACAGACTGGTGGGTATGGACTCGCTGAGTCCATACAATTTATCTTTGGTAGAGGATGGGAGTATGCACTGGGTACCTTCAAAGAAAAAACTTATCGTTGACCTCAACCCGAAACAGAATATTGTTGTTAATCATGTGCTATTGTGGTGGATGTTATCCAATTGTTTCAAAGTCACAAAGATACATAGAGCCCCCCAGTTTGATCAAAAGCCTTACATGAAAATATTTATTGACACCTTTGTCAGTAAACGTTCACATGCAAAAACAGAGGTTCAAAAAAAGATCTATAAAGTCATTTTAAACTGATTCTTTGATAAAATTTACGAAAGCGTACGAAACAGAAGTCCATAGGACATTGTAACCAATCCAAGAGATTGCCCTAAAATCATCACTGACCCGAACTTTACTTCTTTCACAATCATAGACTCTAGTGTGGTCTTTCTATACCGCAAGAAAAGAAACGTCATTTTTGCTAAAAATGCTTTAGGTGAGAGTGCAATAACAGAAATCTAACAAAACTCGTGTTGTCATTATATTGCAATGTGTACAACTTTATTACAATGTGCGCAAGGTACATTAGCTTTCGGATGGACTGAACCAACTGGGGTGAATCCCTCTATCCGGAGCTAGTGAAACGCCAGGCCCCAAATCAATTTTTAATGTTAAAATCTGAGACGGGAATGGGCCTGATATCTAATGATTTGTTTCCTGTTCCAAAGGTATACTGCGTGGAAACCCACAATAAGGATATCAAACAAGTTTGCAAGAGTGTGGATACACACTTTGTAAAAATAATTTTAACATGAGTGTCTATAGTAACAAAGTAGAACGCAGTTTAGTCCCAAGAGCGAAAGCCATGGCGAATCGCTCTTTACAATTGAACAACTTCACAGTTAGAGTTCAGAAAAAAACCATGTTGGCCATATCAGACGTAGTTTATGTACTTGATGATTGTGTGAATGTACTTCCACACCGATACTATTTGATTTCAGATCGACTTTAATGTATAGAGTACAGAAATCAATTCGATCTGGATAAATTAACTTAAACTCTGTCGTAATTCAAGGTGGGTGGAGGGGGGACATTTTTTATATATTTTTTTTGTATGCTTGTGCAAGGTAGAGTTATTTCTTCATAATACCGCGCCCTGGTCAGGCTCTGGTCCGCCAGAGTGAGTTCCCCACGCTTGCTGGTTAAGCCTTTGGCCGCCGCAGTGGTTGCCCCGGGGGTATGGGTGACCCCCGTGTCAAATTCAAAATGTTGTTGTTGGTCATTAAATGTGTTGTAAATAATAATTTTTGTGTAATTAAAAAAAACAAAAAACTATGATATTATTTTGTGTGTATTTATTATTTAATAAAAAAGTGTTTTTTCCTAATGCGTATTTCAAATAAATGTTGTTGTTGATTTTGTTGTTGTTGTTTTTGTATAATTTTTTCTTAAGGAAATAAAAAAAATCTTGATAAATTGTATTTATTCAATATAAAGTGCTTTTTTTCTTATTGTTATATTTTTAAAGTGCTATTATATTAAAAATAAAAGAAAATATGATACTTTATTGATTTTGTTTCTATTCTAATTCTTGAAAGGAGTAGAAGTAGCAATAGAGAAATAATTTAGTTACTAGGAATTTAAAGTTTACAGTTAATTATACGTGAGCTGTTGAAGTGAACAGCAATATGTATCAATTTAAAACACCATTCAGATCGTTTCTGTGTGGTCCATCAAAGTCATGCAAAACCACACTCAACTAAAATAATTAAAAATTGTGATAACATGTTTATGGAAAAGCCAAAAGAATCTACTATTGCTACAGTGTTTGGTAGTAGTCATACGATAAAATAAAAGCTACTGCTACATCGGAGATGGTGGTATAATCCATACAGGGACTCGATGTTTTTTACATTATTGAACCTAACTCTTGGCTTATTATTGACGGTTTAGTTGAATCTATTCAACAATGGTTTCAGAAAACACTATAATTCTTTACTATTCACTCATATCATGAAAAGATTATTTTATTCTAGTTCAATACAATCTCTTTGATCAGAGCAAATATATAAGAACACATCCGACCATTAAAAAGGGTACTAGCCCTTTTAATTTCCAAAAGAATAAGCCCTATTTCAAGTTTCTACGACAACACGTTTTATAAAAACCGTATATACCCCTGGGCATAACTTACAACCCTCGCCATGAGGACTGTGGGAGGGGGATTCATTCTCAAAGACCTAATTTCCGGAACTTAAAACTACGTTGAACAAAATGGCTATCTAAAAATTTTGATAGGATGTGTTTGAGGAAAAGGTGGGCATAAGAGGGGTTTTAGTTGCCCTTCAAGCACATTCAACTATGAAAAAAAGCACAAGCCATTCCAATTCCCAGTCAAAAGAGCTTTTTTTGAAGTTTTACGACAACACTTTCTGTAAAAACCTTATATGCTCTCTGCGCATAACTTACCACCCTTACCCGGAGGGCTCCGGGGTAATATCCTCCTCAAAAACATATTTTCTATGTGGAAATCAACTACGCTGAACAAAATGGCTATCTCAAAATTTTGTTTGCAGGCTTAGTGGGAAATTGTGGCCTTGGAAGGGGGTTAGTTGCATTCCAATAACTTTCGGCTATCAAAAAGGACACCAGCTGTTCCAAATTCCTTTTAAATGAGTCCCTTCTGATGTTTCTATGACACCTCCTTTGATACGATGTGTCCTGGTATAAAACAAAGAAATTTCTTTGTGAAAATCAACTCCGCTGAACAAAATGGCTATCTCAACATTTTGTTTGGATGTGTTTCGGGAAATGGTGGGCGTAGAAGGGGTTCTATTTGCCTTCCAATCACTTTTTATTATTTAAAAGGGCATAATCTACTCCAGTTACCAATTGACTGAGCACTTTTCGAAGTTTCTACAACAACTTCTTGGGTAAGAAGCTCCCTGCTCAAAAAGAAAAAAAAAATGATAAATAATAAATTGTGCCAACATTATTCTTATATACCCCCCCGAGCAAAATTTAAAATCCTTGCCCTGAGTTTTGTGGAGGAGTGTCCTCCTCAAAACTATATTTTCTATCTGGAAATCAGCTACGCTGAACAAAATGGCTATAAAAAAAATTTTGATTGGATGTGTTTGCGTGAATGATGGGCATGGAGGGGAGCTAATTGCCCTCCAATCACTTTCCACTATTAAAAAGGGCACTAGCCACATCAATTTCCAATCAAATGAGTCCTTTTTCAAGTTTCTACGACAAAGATTTAAATTAAAACCTTTAATGCCATCAGTTTATAACTTATAACCCTTGCCCTGAAGACTAGAGGGGGAGTTTCTTGATCAAAGGTGCAATTTCCCGAACTTTAAACTGCTTGAAAAAAAACTATCTCAAGATGTTAATTGGATGTGTTTAGTGAAAAGATGGGCGTGAGAGGGGGTTAGATGCCCTCAAATTACTTTTGACTATTAAAAAGAGCATTAGCCCTTTGAATTTCTAATCAAATGAGCTTTTCTACAAGTTAGTCAGATAGCGATTTCAATAAGAACCTTACATGCCCAAAGGGCATAACTTATAACCCTTGGCCTGAAGACTGTAAGGGAAGTGTCCAGCTCAAAGGTAAATTTCCTGAACCCAAAACTTTGTGGAACAAAATGTCTATCTTCAAAATTTATATTGGATGTGTTTGGGGAAATAATGGGCTTGGATGGGGTGTTAGTTGGCTTCTAATCAAGTTTGGCTATTAAAGAGGGCACTAGCCATTTTAATTTCCAATCGAATGAGCCCTTTTTGAAGCTCCTCAACAATGTGTTCTATAAAAACATTAGATACTCCAAGGGCATAACTTACAACCCTTACCCTGATCACTGTAGAGGGGTTTTCGTCCTCAAAGACCTAATTTCTAGAACTTAAAACTACGTTGAAAAAAGTGGGTATCTCAAACTATTTATTGAATGTGTTTGGGGAAAACATGGAAGTGAGTGGGGTTTTTGTTGCCATCCAATCACTTGCTAATTTAAAAATAGCAAAAGCCACTCCAATTTCTTGCTACTATAAAAAGAGCAAAATCCACTCCAATTTCTAATCGAAAGAGCCTTTTCTGAAGTCTGTACGATAACGCTTTCTATAAAAACCTTTAATTTTTAAAACAAAAAGCTAAAAAAAAGTTAAATTGAGTTAAATTGTATTGAATAGTATGAAAAAAGTAGAAAGAGTGAATGAGTTTGGTTTATGATAAAAGATTGTGTGACGCTGCTTAACCCACAATAGAGGCTTAATAAAACGTCACACGTTCTTACCATTTCGACGTTTGTTGATAATATTATTAAAAAAAAATTTATAATTGTCAGTTAAGTATGATGTATTAGTAGTTGAAATAAAAGTCATCTTATCTCATCTCATATTATTTTTCTACTACTCATCTGATGAAGGATTTGATTCTTAAAATCAAGAAATAAGAAATAGGTCTGATCAACGACGTGTATCAGCATCTATTTGCAGAGAGATTAATCAGGGGAGGGTATGTTTTTCACGGTGACCGTATCTTGAAAATTGATACAACCGGACAGCACACTGATGAAAAGTCAGATGCAGATTTTTTGCATATTAATTCCCTTTATCGGTCGGCGATGTTTCAATACTGTTTACCGTGTGGCAATTACAAATGGCTTAACGATTCTTGTACTTCAAATTTCTCAAACATTGCTACCATTGAGGAGAATGGACCGCAAGAATAGTTTATTAAATTAATGGAGAAAAACCCATGGAAATCTGTAACTCGGTAAAAGATTTTGTATACCTGTTATAAATAGACTGGTGGGTACGGACTCGCTGAGTCCATACAATTTATATTTGTTAGAGGATGGGAGTATGCACTGTGTACCTTCAAAGGAAAAACTTATCGTTGACCTCAACCCAAAACAAAATATCGTTGTTCATCATGTGCTATTGTGATGGATGTTATCCAATGGTTTCGAAGTCACAAAGATACATAGAGTCCCCCAGTTTGATCAAAAGCTCTACATGAAAATATTTATTGACACCTTTGTCAGTAAACGTTCACATGCAAAAACAGAGGTTCAAAAAAAGATCTATAAAGTCATTTTAAACTGATTCTTTGATAAAATTTGAGAAACCGTATGCAACAGAATTCCATAGGATATTGTAACCAATCCAAAAGATTGCCCTCGAATCATCACTGATCCGAACTTTACTTCTTTCACAATCATAGACTCTAGTGTAGTCCTTCTATACCGCAAGAAAAGAAACGTCATTTTTACTAAAAATGCTTTAGGTGGGAGTGCAATAACAGAAATCTAAAAAAACTCGTGTTGTTATTATATTACAATGTGTGCAAGGTACAATTATTACAATTTGTAAAACTTCATTACAATGTGTGCATGGTACATTAGCTCTCGGATGGACTGAACCAACTTGGGTGAATCCCTCTATCCGGAGCTAGTGAAAAGCCAGGCTCCAAATCAATTTTTAATGTTAAAATCTGAGACGGGAATGGGCCTGATATCTAATGGTTTGTTTCCTGTTCCAAAGGTATACTGCGTGGAAACTCACAATAAGGATATCAAACAAGTTTGCAAGAGGATGGATACACACTTTGTAAAAATAATTTTAACGTGAGTGTCTATAGAAACAAAGTAGAATGCATTTTAGTCCCAACAGCGAAAGCCATGACGAATCGCTCTTTACAATTGAAAAACTACACAGTTAGAGTTCAGAAAAAAACCATGTTGGCCATATCAGACATAGTTTATGTACTTGAGGATTGTGTGAAAGTACTTCCACACGGATACAATTTGAAATCAGATCGACTTTAATGTACAGAGAACAGAAAACAACTTGATCCGGATAAATTAACTTAACCTCTGTCGTAATTCAATGTGGGTGGATGGGGGGGGGACATTTTTTATATATTTTTTTTGTATGCTTGTGCAAGTTAGAGTTATTTCTTCATAATATCGCGCCCTGGTGAGGCTCTGGTCCGCCAGAGTGGGTTCCCCACGCTTGCCGGTTCAGCCTTTGGCCACCGCAGTGGTTTCCCCGGGGGTATGGGTGACCCCCGGGTCAAATTCAAAATGTTGCTATTGTTCATTAAATGTGTTATAAATAATAATTTTTGTGTAATTAAAAAAAACAAAAACTATGATATTATTTGATGTTTATTTATTGTTAAATAAAAAAGTGTTTTTCCTAATGCATATTTCAAATAAATTTTGTTGTTGTTTTTGTTGTTGTTGTTTTTTTATAATTTTTTTTTGTAAAGAAATAAAAAAAAATCTTCATCAATTGTACTTATTCAATATAAAGTGCTTTTTCTGATTGTTATATTTTCATACAGGGACTTGATGCTTTCGACATTATTGAACCAAACTCGTGGCTGATTATTGAGGATTTAGCTGAATCTATTAAACAATGGTGTCAGAAAACACTATAATTCTTTACTATTCACTCATATCATGAAAAGTTTTTTTATTCTAGTTCTACATAATCTTTTTGATCAGGGGAAATATATAAGAACACATCCGACTATTAAAAAGAGTACTAGCCCTTTTAATTTCCTAAAGAAGAAGCCCTTTTTCAAGTTTCTACGACAAAACGTTTTATAAAAACCGTATATACCCCTAGGACATAACTTACATCCCTCGCCATGAGGACTGTGGGGGGGGGGTTCATTCTCAAAGACCTAATTTCTGGAACTTAAAACTACGTTGAACAAAAGGGCTATCTCAAAATTTTAATAGGATGTGTTTGAGGAAAAGGTGGGCACAAGAGGGGTTTTAGTTGCCCTTCAAACACATTCGACTATGAAAAAAAGCACAAGCCATTCCAATTCCCAGTCATAAGAGTTTTTTTGAAGTTTTACGACTACACTTTCTGTAAAAACCTTATATCCTCTCTGTGCACAACTTACCACCCTTGCCCAGAGGGCTCCGGGGTAATATCCTCCTCAAAAAAATATTTTCTATGTGGAAATCAACTACGCTGAACAAAATGGCTATCTCAAAATTTTTTTGCAGGCTTAGTGGGAAATTGTGGCCTCGGAAGGGGGTTAGTTGCATTCCAATCACTTTCGGGTATCAAAAAGGACACAAGCTGTTTCAATTTTCTGTTAAATGAGCCCCCTCGGATGTTTCTACGACACCTCCTTTGATATAATGTGTCCTGGCATAAAACAAAGAAATTTCTTTGTGAAAATCAACTCCGCTGAACAAAATAGCTATCTCAACATTTGTTTGAATATGTTTCGGGAAATGGTGGGCATAGAAGGGGTTGTATTTGCCTTCCAATCACTTTTTACTATTGAAAAGGGCATAATCTACTCCAATTACCAATTGACTGAGCCCTTTTCGAAGTTTTTACTTCAACTTCTTGGGTAAGAAGCTCCCTGCTCTAAAAGAAAAAAAAATATAAATAATACATTGTGCCAACATTATTCTTATATGCCCCCCCCCCCGGCATAATTTAAAATCCTTGTCCTGAGTGTTGTGGGGGAGTGTCCTCCTCAAAACTATATTTTCTATCTGGAAATCAGCTACGCTGAACAAAATGATTGTCTTAAAAATTTTGATTGGATGTGTTTGCGTGAATGATGGGCATGGAGGGGAGCTAATTGCCCTCCAATCACTTTCCACTATTAAAAAGGGCACTAGCCACATCAATTTCCAATCAAATGAGTCCTTTTTCAAGTTTCTACGACAAAGATTTCAATTAAAACCTTGAATGCCCTCAGAGTATAACTTATAACCCTTGCCTTGAAGACTATAAGGGGAATTTCCTGCCCAAAGGTACAATTTCCTGAACTTCAATCTGCTTGAAAAAAACGACTAACTCAAAATGTTAATTGGATGTGTTTAGTGAAAAGATGGGCGTGAGAGGGGGTTAGATGCCCTCAAATTACTTTTGACTATTAAAAAGAGCATTAGCCCTTTGAATTTCCAATCAAATGAGCTCTTCTGCAAGTTCATCAGATAGCGATTTCAATAAGAACCTTACATGCCCAAAGGGCATAACTTATAACCCTTGGCCTGAAGACTGTAAAGGGAGTGTCCTGCTCAAAGGTAAGTTTCCTGAACTCGAAACTTTGTGGAACAAAATGGCTATCTTCAAAATTTATATTGGATGTGTTTGGAGAAATGGTGGGCTTGGATGGGGTGTTAGTTGCGTTCTAATCAAATTTGGCTATTAAAGAGGGCACTAGCCATTTTAATTTCCAATCGAATGAGCCCTTTTTGAAGTTCCTACAACAATTTGTTCTATAAAAACATTATATACTCCAAGGGCATAACTTACATCCCTTACCCTGATCACTGTAGGGGGGTTTTCGTCCTCAAAGACCTAAGTTCCAGAACTTAAAACTACGTTGAACAAAGTGGCTATCTCAAACTATTGATTGAATGTGTTTGGGGAAAAGATGGACGTGAGAGGGGTGTTAGTTGCCCTCCAATCACTTGTGACTATAAAAAGAGCAAAAGCCACTCCAATTTCTAATCAAAAGAACCTTTTCTGAAGTCTGTACGATAACGCTTTCTATAAAAACCTTATATTCCCCTAGGGCATAGCATAAAATCTTTACCCTGAAAGTTGTGAGGGAGTTTCCTCCTCAAAAGTATATTTTCTATCTGGAAATCGAGTACGCTTAAAAAAATGGCTATCTCAAAATTTGAATTGGATGTGTTTGGGGGAATGATGGACGTAGGGGGACCAGTTACCCTCTAATCACTTTCAACTATTTTAAAGGACACTAGCCACTCTAATTTTCAATCGAAAGAGCCGTTTTTTAAGTTTCTAAGACAAAGATTTCAATGAAAACCTTATATTCCCCCAGGCCAAAACTTATAACCCTTGCCCAGAGGACTTTCGGGGGATAGTTCTGTTCAAAGATATAACTTTCTGAACATTAAACTGCGTGAAACAAAACGACTATGTCAAAATTTTCATTGGATGTGTTTGTGGAAAATGTTGGCGTGAGAGGGGGTTAGTTGCCCTCAAATCATTTTTGACTATTGAAAACAGCAGTAGCCCTTTGAATTACCAATCGAATTAGCCCTTTTTCAAGTTTTTACAACAAAGATTTCAATAAAAACCTTATTTACCCCCAGAGCATAACTTATAACTCTTGCCCTGAAAACTATAGGGGGAGTTTCCTGCTCAAAGGTATAATTTCCTAAACTTTAGACTGCGCAGAATAAAATGGCTATCTTCAAATGTCAATTGAATGTGCCTGAGGAAATGGTGGGTGAGGATGGGGCGTTTGTTGCCTTCCATTTCCTTTTGAAAATTAAAGAGGGCACTAGCCACTCCAATATCTAATCGAATGAGCCTTTTTTCAAGTTTGTTAGACAAAAATTTCAATAATTACCTTATATGCCCCAGGGCATAACTTATAACCCTTGCCCTAAAGACTGTATTGGGAGAGTTCTGTTCAAAGACATAATTTTCTGAACTTTCGTGTGAAACAAAATTACTGTTTCAAAATTTTTATTGGATGAGTTTGTGGAAAAGATGGGCGTGAAAAGAGGTGTTAGTTGCCTTCCAATCAATTTCGACTATTAAAGAGGGCACTAGCCATTTTCAGTGTTAACTGAAGGAGCTGTTTTTGAAGTTTCTACAACAACATGTTCTATAAGAACCTTATATGCCTCAGGTTATAACTTAAAACCCTTGTCCTGAGGACTGTGAGGCAGTGTCATCCTCAAAAACGTAATTTCCATCTCGAAATCAAAGACGCTGAGCAAAACGGCTATACCAAAGTTTTGATTGGATGTGTTTTGGGAAATGATGGGTGCGAAAGAGGTATTAGTTTACTTACAATCAGTTTCGACTATTAGAAAGGGCACGCGCAATTCCAATTTCCAATTTAATTAACCCTTTTCGAAGATTCTACGACAACTTCTTCAGTGCGAAGTGCCCTGGTCTAAAGAAAAAAAACAAATAATAAATTATGGCCAAACTGTTCTTCTATACCCCAAGGCATATATTAAAAACCTTGCCCTGAGTGCTGTAGGGGAGCGTCCTCCTAAAAAATAAATTTTCTATCTGGAAATCAACTACACTTATCAAAATAGTTATCCCAAAATTTTGATTGCATGTTTTGTTGGAAATGGTGGCCGTTGAAGGGGGGTTAGTTGCCTTCCAATCACTTCTGACCAATAAAAAGGGTACAATCCACTTCATTTTCTAATCGAGTGAGACCCTTCTGAATTTTATACGAAAACTCCTTCGTTACGAGGCGTCCTAGTCTAAAACCAAGAAATTTCTATTTGAAAATCAACTACGCTGAACAAAATTGCTCATCCAAAATTTTGATTGGAAGTGTTTCAAGAAATGGTGGGCGTAGAATATAAAATGTAAAATAAATTCTAATACAAAATAATATAAAATAAAAAAAATTCAATTCTTTTGCTGCATCTATTTGTATCAAAATACTGTTTTTTTAGAGTTTTTGTTCGTATTGAGACGAGTTACTCTTGCTGTACAGTTCTTACCGCGAACTGTTTGAGCTGACGAAACTTATATAATCTTCAGCTTTCAGGAGCAAATTCTAGCTTGTATGTAATGACGTTAGTTGCAACTGGTGTTTTTTTTAATTTTACAATATTACAAACAAGAAAAAGCCTGAGGCTTTTTCTTCTTTGAAAGAGTAAGAGACGAACCTCAAACAATCAAATAGCTAACTAAATCCAATGTATGTATTGGTTTGTTATTCAAATGATTTTCTTTAATGTTTTTTATTGTTTTTGAGTAAAAAAGGAACTATAACTTTTAATTTCCGTTTGAATTAGGCCTCTTGTGAAATTCTAGGACCTTTGGGCAGATATGATAACCCCTAGTAAAAATGAAAAAGAAAAAGAAATAAACACGCATCCGTGATCTTTCATCTTGCAAAAATTCCAAATTCCAGATTATCGCAGATAGGAGTTTCAAACATTTACAATAAGGTTCTCTGATACTCTAAATCTGATGGTGTGATTTTATTAAGATTATATGACTTTTAATTGGTGTTATTTCCTTTTTTTGAAAAAAGGGAAATTTCAGGGCTTGTAACTTTTGACTAAATCTGTTGAAATTTATTTATTTAAAATCAGCCTAAAAATTCAATTATTTTTTTGTATCTATTGATATTAAAAATTTTTTTTAGAATTTCGGTTACTATTGAGGCGAGTCGCTCTTTCTGTGCAGTTCCTTATTATGAACTGTTTGACAGATGGGAATTGTGTAAGTTAAATTGTTATCATGGCCTTAGAGATGGCTGAAACCTGGAAAAGAATAAACAATGCTATACTTTGGGTTTAGCCAGCTGCCTGATTCATTGAGGTTCGTCTTTTACTATTCCAAATTAAAAAAAAGCCACAGACTTTTTCCTTATTGGAATCTATGTTGCACCGGTATTTATAGTAATCCAAATTTTTTTTTTTAATTTTCAGGATTTTTTCTAATTGGAATTATCAAACGGTTTGTGGTAACGAACTGTGTATAGTAAGAGAGAATCGTCTCAATAGTAACCGAGACTTAAAAAATGGAATTTTAATATCCTTAGATACATCAAAAGAATAAAATTCTTTTGCTGATGTGAAATATTTAAGCTGCATCCAGTTTATTCTAATCCATAAAATGTTAAGAGTCTGAAAAAATTTGTATTATTTTCAAAAAAAGAAAAAACAACCCCTAAAAATAATAGAATCCTAATGAAAATCAAACTTTCAAATTCAGCCTATTCAAGACTCTTACTGTATAGGTTTCAAGCCAGTGTTTGCAATTAAGCTTTATCCGATGATGGAGGCTTTGTGAACCAGATAGCTACTGTTGTAGCCTAGATTACACACAGGCAAAAGCTCACGGCTTATTCCTTTTTTGAAATATTAAAAGACGAACCTTAAGGAGTCAGGCAGCTCACTAGGTCCAATAAATGCAATTGTTTGTTCTTCAAATGTTAGTTATTTAATATAATTAAATATTACTTTGCAAGCCTCTACTATAGTTCAGTTGCATATGCAAGTTAGTTTGAGCAAGAGCTCGTTTTCTATTCTAAACCATTTATTGGTTTAGAATTTCCATTTCTATTCTAAACCATTTCTATTCTAAATCTGATTACAAACACGAAAAATTTTATGGGTTATCTTCCTTGATACAATAAGAAATGAACCTCAGACAGTCACTAGCTAGTTAATCCCAATGTGTACAATGGTTGGTTAATCGAATGATGGTATTTTAATGTAATCGCTATTATAAATAAACAATATTTCTATTTATCACTACTACATTAGCTCCTGTTGAATGACCGCGATCCCTCGTGAGTTTTTTTTTAAAGCCAATAGAGCTTTTAATTTCCGTTTGAATAAGCCATTTTGTGACATCCTAGGACCGCTGGGTCAATACGATCACCGCTGGGAAGAAGAAAAAACAAACAAATAAACACTCATCTGTGATCGTTCTTCTGGCAAAAAATATCAAATTCCACATTTTTGCCGACAGGAGCATAAATTCTCTATAGTAAGGCTTTCTAGAACTCCAAAACTGAAGGTATAATTTTCATTCAGATTCTTTGACTTTAAGGGTCAAAAGAAAGTTTTTTCAGGCTCAAAAGATTCGACAGCTATGATTTATCTCGATGAAATTTATTTATTTCAGATAAGCTTTAAATTCCAATACATTTGCACAGTCACATTGCACAGTCTGCACAGTCACTGGAAGAACTAGTGACTAAAGCAAACCGAACGCTGGAAAACCTTTTGGTGTTTACCCCCTTGAGCTACCTAGCTGTTAATACTTCTAAGACAAATTATATGATTTTTAGCAGGGTAGGAAAAATTCTAAATGGTGCTTCTATAGTATTTGAAAATTTGTCGCTTTCACAGATTTTTAAAAATAAATATTTAGGATTTTATGTTGATAATAATTTGAGGTGGAAGAAAGACACAAAAATAATTTTCTCTAAACTTGCACGAGGTCTTGGAGTCATGCAGCGTTTGAAACACGTGTTACCTTTAAGTGTTTTAAGAAATATATATCATACTGTTTTTCACCCTTTTATTGTTTATGGTTGCTGTATTTATGCATCTAATTTAACTTCAAATATTAAAAGACTGCAGATTCTTCAGAAATCTACCAAAATTCTGATTTGATGTGTTTTGGAAAATGATGGGTGTGAAAGAGGTAATAGTTTAATTCCAATCAGTTTCGACTATTAGAAAGGGCACGCGCCATTCCAATTTTCAATTTAATTAACCCTTTTCGAAGATTCTACGACAACTTCTTCGATGCGAAGTGCCCTGGTCTAAAGAAAAAAAGACAAATAATAAATTATGGCCACACCGTTCTTCTATGCCCCCAGGGCATATATTAAAAACCTTGCCCTGAGGGCTTTAAGGGAGTGTCCTCTTCAAAAATATATTTTCTATATAGAAATCAACTACACTTAACAAAATGGTTATCCCAAAATTTTGATTGCATGTTTTGTGGGAAATGGTGGCCGTTGAAGGGGGGTTAGTTGCCTTCCAATCACTTCCGACCAATAAAAAGGGTACAAGCCACTTCATTTTCTAATTGAATGAGCCCCTCCTGAATTTTCTATTACAGCTCCTTCGATACGAGGCGTCCTAGTCTAAAACCAAGAAACTTCTATTTGAAAATCAACTACGCTGAACAAAATGGCTCCTCCAAAATTTTGATTGGAAGTGTTTCAGGAATTGGTGGGCGTAGAATATAAAATGTAAAATAAATTCAAATACAAAATAATATAAAATCAACAAAAATCCAATTCTTTTGCTGCATCTATTGGTATCAAAATATTTGTTGAAGCTCCTACAACATTGTTGTTTTCACATGTTCCTACAACAATTTGTTGAAGTTCCTACACTATTTGTTGAAGTTCCTACAATAATGTGTTCTATAAAAACACTATATACTCCAAGGGCATAACTTACAACCCTTACCCTGATCACTGTAGAGGGGTTTTCGTCCTCAAAGACCTAATTTCTAGAACTTAAAACTACGTTGAACAAAGTGGGTATCTCAAACTTTTGATTGAATGTGTTTGGGGAAAACATGGATGTGAGTGGGGTTTTTGTTGCCATCCAATCACTTGCGACTATAAAAAGACCAAAAGCCACTCCAATTTCTTGCGACTATAAAAAGAGCAAAAGCCACTCCAATTTCTAATCGAAAGAGCCTTTTCTGAAGTCTGTACGATAACGCTTTCTATAAAAACCTTATATTCCCCCACGGCATAGCATAAAATCTTTGCCCTGAAAGTTGTGAGGGAGTGTCCTCCTCAAAAGTATATTTTCTATTTGGAAATCAAGAACGCTGAAAAAAAATGACTATCTCAAAATTTGAATTAGATGGGTTTGGGGGAATGATGCACGCAGGGGGACCAGTTGCCCTCCAATCACTTTCAACAATTTTAAATGGCATTAGCTACTGTAATTTCCAATCGAAATAGCCATTTTTCAAGTTTCTGCAACATAGATTTCAATGAAAACCTTAAATTACCCCAGGCCATAACTTATAACCCTTGCCCAGAGGACTGTCAGGGGATAGTTCTGTTCAAAGATATAACTTTCTGAACATTAAACTGCGTGAAACAAAACGACTATATCAAAATTTTCATTGGATGTGTTTGTGGAAAATTATGGCATGAGAAGGGGTTAGTTGCCCTCAAATCACTTTTGACTATTGAAAACAGCACTAGCCCTTTGAATTACCAATCGAATTAGCCCTTTTTCAAGTTTTTACAACAAAGATTTCAATAAAAACCTTATTTACCCCCAGGGCATAAGTTATAACTCTTGCCCTGAAGACTATAGGGGAAGTTTTCTGCTCAAAGGTATAATTTCCTGAACTTTAGACTGCGCAGAATAAAATGGCTATCTTCAAATGTCAATTGAATGTGCCTGAGGAAATGGTGGGTAAGGATGAGGTGTTAGTTGCCTTCCAATTCTCTTTGAAAATTAAAGAGAGCACTAGCCACTCCAATGTCTAATCGAATAAGCCCTTTTTCAAGTTTGTTAAACAGAGATTTCAATAATTACCTTATATGCCCTCAGGGCATAACTTATAACCCTTGTCCTGAAGAATGTAGTGGGAGAGTTCTTTTCAAAGATATATTTTTCTGAACTTTAGCGTGAAACAAAATTACTGTTTCAAAATTTTAATTGCATGAGTTTGTGGAAAAGGTGGGCGTGAGAAGGAGTTTTAGTTGCCTTCCAATCAATTTCAACTATTAAAGAGGGCACTAGCCATTTTCAGTGTTAACAGAATGAGCCGTTTTTGAAGTTGCTACAACAACATGTTATATAAAAACCTTATACGCCCCAGGTCATAACTTAAAACCCTTGTCCTGAGGATTGTGGGGGAGTTTAGTCCTCAAAAACGTAAATTCCATCTCGAAATCAAAGACGCTGAGCAAAACGGCTATACCAAAATTTTGATTGGATGTGTTTTGGGAAATGGTGGGGTGCAAGAGCTATTAGTTTACTTCCAATTAGTTCCAACTATTAGAAAGGGCACACGCCATTCCAATTTCCAATTTAATTAGCCCTTTTCGAAGATTCTACGACAACTTCTTCGATGCGAAGTGCTCTGGTCTAAAGAAAAAAAATAAATAATAAATTATGCCCACACTGTCCTTCTATTCCCCCAGGGAATACATCAAAAACCTTGCCCTGAGGGCTGTAGGGGAGTGTCCTCCTCAAAAATATATTTTCTACCTGGAAATCAACTACACTGAACAAAATGGTTATCCCAAAATTTTGATTGCATGTTTTGTTGGAAATGGTGGCCGTTGAAGGGGGGTTAGTTGCCTTCCAATCCCTTCCGACCAATATAAAGGATACAAGCCACTTCATTTTCTAATCGAATGAGCCCCTTCTGAATTTTCTACGACAACTCCTTCGATACAAGGCGTCCTAGTCTAAAACCAAGAAATTTCTATTTGAAAATCAACTACGCTGAACAAAATGGCTCCTCCAAAATTTTGATTGGAGGTGTTTCAGGAAATGGTGGGCGTAGAATATAAGATTCAAACACAAAATAATATAAAATCAACAAAAATCCAATTCTTTTGATGCATCTATTTGTGTCAAAATACTGTTTTTTTTAGAATTTTGGTTCGTATTGAGACGAGTTACTCTTGCTGTACAGTTCATTACCACAAACTGTTTTAACCGACGAAACTTATATAATCTTCAGCTTTCACGAGCAAATTCTAGCTTGTATGTAATGACGTTAGTTGCAACTGGTGTTTTTTTTTATTTTACGATATTACAAACAAGAAAAAGCCTGAGGTTTTTTCTTCTTTGAAAGAGTAAGAGACGAAACTCAAACAATCAAATAGCTAACTAAGTCCAATGTATGTAATGGTTTGTTATTAAAATGATTTTCTTTAATGTTTTATATTGTTTTTGAGTAAAAAAGAAACTATAACTTTTAATTTCCGTTTGAATTAGCCCTCTTGTGAAATTCTAGGACCTCTGGGTAGATACGTTAACCCCTAGTAAAAATGAAAAAGAAAAACAAATAAACACGCATCCGTGATCTCTCATCTTGCAAAAGTACCAAATTCCAGATTTTTGCAGATAGGAGTTTCAAACATTTACAAAAAGACTTCTGATACACTAAATCTGATGGTGTGATTTTTATTAAGATTCTATGACTTTTAATTGGTGTTTTTTCCTTTTTTCGAAAACAGGGAAAGTTCAAGGCACGTTACTTTTGACAAATTAAGACTAAACCTGTTGAAATTTATATATTTAAAATCAGCATAATAATTCAATTCTTTTTATGTATCTATTGATATTAAAATTTAGTTTTTAGAATTTCGATTACTATTGAGGCGAGTCGCTCTTTCTGTACAGTTCGTTACCATGAACTGTTAGACAGATGGGAATTGTGTGAGTTAAATTGTTATCATGTGCTTAGAGATGGCTGAAACCTGGAAAAGAATAAACCTACTATGGGTTTAGCCAGCTGCCTGATTCTTCGAGGTTCGTCTTTTACTATTCCAAATAAAAAAAGCCACAGAATTTTTCCTGTTTGAAATCCATGTTGCACCGGTCCAATAAATGCAATTGTTTGTTCTTCAAATGTTATTTTTTAAATATAATTGAATATTACTTTGCAAGCCTATACTATAGTTCAGTTGCATATGCAGGTTAGTTTGAGCAAGAGCTCGTTTTCTATTCTAAACCATTTATTAGTTTAGAATTTCTATTTATATTCTAAACCATTTCTATTCTAAATCTGATTACAAACACGAAAAATCTTACGGGTTTTCTTCCTTGATATAATCAGAAATGAACCTCAGACAGTCACTAGCTAACTAATCCCAACGTGTACAATGGTTGGTTAATCGAATGATGGTATTTTAATGTAATCGTTATTATAAATAAACAATATTTCTATTAATCACTACTACATTAGCTCCTGTTGAATGACCGCGATCCCTCGTGAGTTTTTTTTTAAAGCCAATAGAGCTTTTAATTTCCGTTTGAATAAGCCCTTTTGTGACATCCTAGGACCGCTGGGTCAATACGATCACCGCTGGGAAGAAGAAAAAACAAACAAATAAACACGCATCTGTGATCGTTCTTTTGGCAAAAAATATTAAATTCCAAATTTTTGCCGACAGGAGCATAAATTCTCTAAAGTAAGGTTTTCTAGTACTCCGAAACTGATGGTATAATTTTCATTTAGATTCTTTGACTTTAAGTGTCAAAAGAAAGTTTTTTCTGGCTCAAAAGTTTTGACAGCTATGATTTATCTTGATGAAATTTATATATTTCAGATAAGCTTTAAAATCCAATACATTTTTGTATCTATTGCTATTAAAATTCTGTTTTTTAGAGTTTCGATTACTATTGAGATGAGTCACTCTCACTATAATGTTCCTTACCACGAACTATTTGGTACCAACGAAACTAACATAATCCCCATTCATAATTAAGCATAAGTAAGCACCGATCTGTTATGTATCTAGCTGAGGAGGAACAAAACGGACAGAAACCAAAAGATGTCCTATACGCAGAATACCGTATTTGTAACAACTATTCTCGATTTTCAAGCCAATGTGTTTTCCTTTTTGTTCCAGCCAAAGAACGGAAGATTTCCTGCATAGGGGTCTCGAACAAGGTGGTTCTAATATTTACTTCTTTTTTTGATCTGACTCATTTTTCAGAGTAATAAGTTATTTTAATTTTTGCTATTGGGCGTGATCGTCTTTTAATAGGTTGTTGGCTACCGCCACAACCCTGATAACTAGCTACCGCTGCAACTCGGATTACTAACAGGCGAAAACCGCTGGCTTTTTCTCATTTGGAATAGCAAAAGAAAGACTTTAAAGAATCAGCTAGTCGACTAAATGCAAAATGTTCCATGGTACATTCTTTACCAGGTTTCACCCATCTCTATAAACCTTCATACTGGTTTAACTTACATGAATTCAATCTATCAAACAGTTCATGGTAACGAACTGTATAGCAAGAGTGACTCGTCTCAAGAGCAACCATATCTACAAGAAACATAATTTTAATATATATATATATATATATATATATATATATATATATATATATATATATATATATATATATATATATATATATATATATATATATATATATATATATATATATATATATATATATATATATATATATATATATATATATCTATATATATATATATTATATATATATATGTATCTAATGATATTACAATTCCGTTTTTTAAAGTTTCAGTTAATATTGAGACGAGTCACTTTTACTACACAGTTCGTTACCAAGAACTGTTTGATGAATTATTAAAATAAATGCGAAATTAAAATTCGATTTAAAATCAAGAATCAAGTAGAAAGAACCGAGCAAAAACAGAACTAATTTTAAAATGCTCAGGAATTTGTCTGGTCTTAATTAAAAATTAAAATTATGGCTCAGACTTCAAAAATATTTTTGCAGTTTATATAATAACTTTTTCAATCCTAAACCGAAAACTAAAATAAATGAAAATATCTTTTCAAAAAAACAACATTTGAAAGATAAAGATGGCTATAACGATTGTTTGCCTGTTATTTCAAGCAAATTTATGGTCCTATGTCAATTTTAAATTCTTCTTAAGACCATAGGCGGGTGTGCCTTGTTTGCCTCTTTTTGAATTCTTGATCAGCATGCCTAAGACTCAGCATGCTCTAAGACTCTCACATTATTCTAAGCCCACAGGGTCGATACGATCACCCCTGGGGAAAAAACAAACAAATAAACACACATTCGCGATCTTTCTTTTGAAAAAAAACCAAATTCCACATTTTTGCAGATAGGAGCTTGAAACCTCATTAGTAGGGTTCTCTAATACACTGAATCTGAAAGTGTAATTATTGTTAAGATTCTATAAATTTTAGGGGTTGTTTTCCCCCTTTTTCCAAAATAAGGAAAATTTTCTCAGGCTCCTAAATTTTGATGGGTTGAATTAAACTAGATGAATGTTATATATTTGTAATTAACGTAAAATTATAGTTCTTTTGATGTATCTATTGATATTAAAATTCCGTTTTTTAAAGTTTCAGTTGATATTGAGACGAGTCACTTTTACTATACAGTTTGCTACCACACACTGTTTGATGAATTTTTAAAATAAATTTGAAGTTAAGATTCGATTTAAAATCAAGAATGTAATAGAAAGAACCGAGAGAAAAACAAAACTAATTTTAAAATGTTCAGGAACTTGTCTGGTCTTAATTAAAAAATTAATATTATGGCTCAGACATCAGAAATATTATTGCAGTTTACATAACAACTTTTGTAGTCCTGAATTAAAAACTAAAATAAATTAAATATCTTTTTGAAAAATCAACGCGTATAAATATTTCATAATAGAACTAAAAAATTGCAGTTAGAACTTAGCAAAAATAGAAAATAATTTTATAATTTTTAGATATTTTCTAGTTTTATTAAAATAATTTAAATTATTGCTCAGACACCATAAATACTTTTTTAGTTTACATAATAACTTCAGAGATCCTCAACTGAAAACTAAAATAAAAAATATTATCTTGTCCAAAGATAAAAGGGCGTGTTTGAATTTTGCATTCTTTTATTGCGTCTTATGTAACGTAATAAGTGAAACTAATTTTAAAAGTTTCAAGTATTTTTCTATTTAAATAAAAACTTAAAATTATTGCACTGACACCATAAATATTTCGCATACTATATAAAAATTTTTTCGATCCTGAACTGAGAACTAAACTAAATTAAAATCCTCTAGTTGAAAGATATAGGTGTATATATAGTGCATTCACTTGTTGCGTCTGATATGATGTAATAAATTAAACTAATTTTAAAATTTTCAGCTTTTTTTCTAGTTATAATGAGAAAACATAAACTATTGTTCAGACACCATAAATATGAACTAAGAAATAAAATAAATAAAATTCTACGAAAATAAAGCACAATGTTATAGAAATAAGCACTTTAGGAGTTTAGCCAAAAAAAGTTTGGCTCCAGGAGGCAAGCATTACATTTCAATTTAAGAGCAACCAAAGAGCTAAAAATGTAGTTTTTCGTAAGAAAAATGATTTCGTTTTTCAAATTATTTTTGTTAAATATGAAAGGTTTTTAATTACATTAGTTTCCTTTAAAAACAGCCATTATACAGCATTCTATAATTTTTTATTACCCAGCTAGCCGAGGGAAAAAAATGTAAACAAACCTGCTTAATATTCAGAGTATTGTAGTTGCAGCAACTTTTCTTAATTTTCAAGCCAGTATATTTGGCTTGTTTTTCAAACCAAAGAAGGGTAAGTTTCCTATAAATGCATTATAAATACATTAATAAGTACACTAATATAAAAACCATTACATACTTGGGCTTAGCTAACCACTTGTTTTTTTGGGATTCGTAGTTTACTCTTTCAAAGAAGAAAAATCTTTAGGCTTTTTCCTGTTTGCAATCATGTAGCATTAAAAAACACCAGTTCCAACTAACATCATTGCATAAAAGCTAGATTTAGCTCATGAAAACTGGGGATTATATAAGTTTCGTAGGTTCGAACATTTCGTGGTAATGAACTGTACAGCAGCACTAACTCGTCTGAATGCGAACATAAACTCTAAAAAAACAGTATTTTGATAAAAATAGATCCACTAGGTAATAAACAGGGTCCAATACATGTAGATGCATCAAAAGAATTGGATTTATATGCTGATTTTAAATATTTAAGTTTCGTCAGGTTAAATTCTACCAATAAGAGTAACGAGCCTGAAAAACTTGCCTTATTTTTGAAAAAAGGAGAAAACACATTTCTCCATTTTCCTGTTTGGATTGTAGCTTACAGTGGTATTTATAGTAGTCCAACGAAAAACAACAATTTAAAATTTTCAGGTTTTTTTTCTAGTTGAATTATCAAAATTATCAAACTAGTATGAATTAACTCGTATATGCGAGTTAGTTTGAGAAAGAGTTTGTTTTCTATTCTAAACAATTAATAATAACCTGATTGCAAAAAGGAAAAAGCCTACGGCTTTTTTTCTTTGAAAAAGTAAGAAATGAACCTCACACAATCAAGTAGCTAACTAATCTTAATGTATACAATGGTTGGGTAATTGAATGATGGTCTTTCAATGTAATCTTGATTTTAAATAAACAATAGTTCTATAATTCTGTACAACAGTAGCTCCTGTTAACTGACCTCGATCCCTTATGAAAAATTTGATTAAAGAAGCCATAAGAACTTTTAATTTGCGTTTGAATAAGCACTTTGGCGACATCCTAGAACCCCTGAGTCGATACGATCCCCCCTGGGGAAAAGAAAAAACAAACAAATAAACACGCATCCGTGATTGTTCTTCTGGCAAAAAATATCAAATTCCACATTTTTGCTGATAGGAGTATGAAACCTCTATAGTAAAGTTTTCTTTTACGCTGACACTGATGGTATAATTTTCATTAAGATTCTTTGACTTTAAGAGGGTGTCTGCCAGTTTTTTCGAAAGTAGGGATAATTTTTTTCAGGCTCAAAACTATCGCTTGATCGAGTCAACTTGATGAAATTTATATATTTAAAATAAGAATAAAAATCCCATTCCAAAGATAGAATAACTAATTTTCAGACTAGAAATCTCTTGTTTCGGCTTTAACTGTTTCTTGGCTATCAAATTTGTGGATAATGGCAGTATATTTGTCTTAACAAGAAGCTAATAAAAATAAAACAAATTTAAAATTGTCAGAAGAGCAGTCGACCCCATTTAAAATCGTCCTTCTCCCTCAGAATTTGGATGGAAACTTGTAAATGATGAGTGGCATCCTGTCGTGACGACTCCACCCGAGTAGTAGTTTAGCTTTGGATGAAGCATAATTTAAAAAAAAAGATCAAAAATATATAAATTCATAGTAAAACCCAAAGAGCAAAATAAAAATCAATCCACCAGTAACAGCAATATTATAAATAGCAAGCACTTAAATTTTCAACAAGACAACAAACGACTTTGGATAGATAATCAGATTGAAGAAATGAAGAATAGTTCCTTCCTACCACAATAAGCCAACAGCTATACTGACAAAAAGACTTCATTTGTTTCTTAATTCTTCCATTCTATCGGAAATTTGTTTTAAATTCCATGATATCTGTTTTCCCAAGTATTTTCTGTGTCCTACGACTCTCTGCAGTTTCCAACTATTTATTATTCCATATCGCGGATGAAGCATCTTTTTTACCATTTCGAAACATGGCGATTCAACAAAATTGCCACCATTCACTTCTATAAGATCGTTAAGCATAACCAGACATTTGTATACAGTGAAAGGGCTATTGCTTTTTAACCTTTCTTCAATGGCCTTTAACAATATTATTGTATTTTCTCTTGAATTGCGTATCTCCTCTGTTATTTGCGCCATCTCACTTTCTATAAAACCCATGTCATTGTCTCTTGTGTTTTTTTTTACTAGAAAAAGCAATTTTGTTTGTTCAGAAGATATGTCGACTCTTGCCTTTGCTTTGTGGACAAACTTTTTGATTTTTTCCCAAACATGTTTGATCATATCTTTTAATCTACCCCTAATACGGTTACCCCTAATTTTACGCGTTAAGTAACAAGAAGCTAACAAAAAATAAACAAATTTTAAAATTATCAGGTTTTTTTTAGTTACAATTAAGGAAATAAATTTATAGCTAAGACAATAGAAATACTTTTGCAGTTTACATAATAATCTTAAAGATTCTGAACTGAAAACTAAATAAAAAACCAAAAGGTAGAAGCTTAGTAGAAATCGATGTTTGAAATCAGGCTTGCTGTAAATAATGAAATAATTTTAATAGACTGCACTATGAAAAGACATTAAATTGAGTAAAGAGCAAAAACTCAGTAATTGCAAAATATTTGTATATATTTTAACAAGTAATAACAAGCAGTATATATGGCTGAAATTTTCAAATAAAGCATCAGGAAAGCTCAAAATTTCTCCGTCAAAAGTTATAATTGTCTCCTGGGGATGACTTAACTCCTAAGGTGTTCATCTCAATAACGTTGTGCTATATTTGGGTAGAAAAAAATAATAATTAAATTTTATTTAGTTTTATTTCAGTAAATTTCATTTAGTTATTATTTATTTTGCAAACATGTTTGCAAAAAAAATTAAAAAGTTTGTCCGCAAAGGTAGACAAGTTTGGACACATCTCATGAACAAACAAAATTGGTAATGCTAGTAAAAAAAAATATAAATAACAATGGCTTGCCTTTTATAAAAAGTGAGATACACCAAATAGCATAGGACATACGCAATTCAAGGGGAAAAAATAATTCTTTTAAAGACCATTGAAGAAGGGTTAAGAGACAATAGCCCCATCAATCTAGCCAAATTTCTGGCCATCTTTAACGATCTCAAAGAAGCAAATGGTGGCCATTTTGGCGAATGACCATGTTTCAAAATGGTAAAAAAAATACTTCATTCACAATATGGAATAATAAATAAATGGAAACTACACAGAGTCTTGGCAAAAGAAAAATCCAGCCATCTTCCAAAAGAAGTTAAAAAGGACTTTAAAAGAAATTTCAAATAGAATCGAAGAATTAAGAAACAAATAAAGTATTTTAGTCAGTCTAGCTGTTGGCTTATTGTGGTAGGAAAGAACTATTATTCATTTCTTCAGCCTAATAATCTATATAAAATTGGTTTGTTGTCTTGTTCAAAATTTATGTGTTTTCTATTTGTAATATTGCTGTTACTGGTTGATTGATTTTTATTTTGCTATTTACGACCTTCCATCCAAATTCAGAGGGAGAAGGAGGATTTTAAATAGGGTTAGCTGCTCTTCCCCGTATTCTGCCAGCTTGAAAGTGTGTACGTCTGGTGTGCTGAAGAAGGGCGTCAGATATTGGAGGGATGCAGTCACTCTTTCGTCTCTTGGCAAAAAGCCTTTTTCTCGCTTCGTCAACAGCCTGGACCTGGCTTATCGGCTCATAGCAATATACTATGAATCTCTCCAGTAGCTCTTGTGTTCGTGGTGTCGACACTGAGGACAAATCCAAGAACTTGTCTGTTGCATTGGGACTTGCTGTCCAAAGCCACTTCTTTCTCTTTCTCCTTTCTTTGAGCTCTTTTCGACGTGCCGGTCCCATATAACGTCGATAAGATTGACCATCTGTAGTTGGCGGTAGAAAAACTGTGTCCTGGTAATCTTTGAATAATTTTCTTGAGCTGGGTGCAAGTATATAAACCGATCCATCGAATACTTTTGCACTGACTCGAGGTATAGCAGTCGGTAGGTCCAGCAATGGTTCTAAACAAGTTGTAAGGTCAGGTTCTGTAGTTTACCTAAGGGATCCAATGTCGGACAGTGCGGGGGGATTGGGCTGGCTCTCGTTCTTAAAGCACTCTTCCATGTTACCGTCACGAGACTGGAAGGCAATGTACAATCTACCAAAGACAAAACAACTATTTTTCAGACTAGAAATAACTTGTTTCCCCTTTAACGGTTTCTTGTCGTTTTCTGATTCAGCAAAGGGATTTCTCTTTTGTTCAATGACTTGAAGAGAGTCCTGAACATGGCACATGAATTGCATCTGTAATTTTTGTGTGTCCTCATGATGCTTCAAGTTTTCTTCAGAATAAGGGTTTGTAAACCTTTCATTATACTCCTCAACAACCCTTTGAACATCATGACCTGATATGATCCATCGAAGCATGGCATCTTGGCTTTCGGTGAGTCCAATCAAACCGGCTGTTCCTTTCATTTTCACGTTGATCTGTCCATGCACTTGATCCATTGCAATGGAAGAAAAAGTATGATTTGTCTTTCGAACTGTGAAATTTCTTTTCATGATATTGAAATTTCATTTCAATATCAAGCACAGTTCACCAGTAACTAAACTGAGCACTAAGTTTTTTTATTGATTCACGCCATTCATCCAAAGATAGCACCGCTTTGTAGCTCTCTCTTAATTCTCACTAGCGTACTGATTATAGGCCTGACATGTAAGGATATGAATGACTGAAGCAGCTACTTGGTAAGTGTAACAGCACCCACTTACTTTTGACCCTTTAAAAATGACATCCGCCCTTCCTGTTGACGTGACAAAAGCTTGACACAGAAGCTCATCCTATTCAGATCCTTTCATCCAGTCTCCTAGCTCAATTCTCAATGCTAAAGTTATAAACTGCAAAAATATTTCTGGTATTTCAGCAACATTTTTAATTTTTTAATTTAAACTAGAAAAATACATGAAAATTTTTCAATTAGTTTTATTTTTTGTTAGGTTTTTATAACACAGAACGACATCTTGCCTAGACTTAATTTTATAGGCCGCTTAACTATAGTATAGGTTTGTAAAGTTTACATAAAGAACCAATATAGTTCATCATAAATAGTGTTTGTCAATACGGTTTGATTTTACACAATTATCTATTATTTTATAAAATGCAGTAATGTTTGGGAGGTTTTAACAAAAAATTTATTTGTTAACAGAAAATGGAATAATTCCTGAAAATTTGAAATAAAATCATAGGCAGCGCAATCGCGCTGCCTAAGTAAAGAATGATGTTGGCACCAAGAGATTTTGAGCTTTCCTGATGCTTTATTTGAAAATTTCAGCCATATCTACTGCTTGTAATTACTTGTTAAAATATATACAAATATTTTTGCAATTACTGATTTTTTGCTCTTTACTCAATTTAATGTCTTTTCATAGTGCAGTCTATTAGAATTATTTCATTATTTACAGCAAGCCTGACTTCAAACATCGATTTCTACTAAGCTTCTGTCTTTTGGTTTTTTATTTAGTTTTCAGTTCAGAATCTTTAAGATTACTATATAAACTGCAAAACCATTTATATTGTCCAAGCAATAAATTTATTTCCTTAATTGTAACTTAAAAAGAACCTGATTATTTTAAAATTTGTTTTGTTTTTTGTTAGCTTCTTGTTACTTAACGCGTAACATTAGGGGTAAAATTTTATAGATTAAAAAATATGATCAAACATGTTTGGAAAAAAAATTAGAAAGTTTGTCCAAAAAGCAAAAAAAAGTGTGGACACACCTCATGAACAAAACAAATTAATTTTTCTAGTGAAAAAAAACAAGAGACAATAACGATTCTTTTCTAGAAAGTGAGATGGCGCAAATATCAGAGGAGATACGCAATTCAAGAGAAAAGACAATAATACTGTTAAAGACCATTGAAGAAAGGTTAAAAAGGAATAGCCCCTACACTATACACAAATCTGTGGTCACGCTTAACAATCTTATAGAAGCAAATGGTGGCTATTTTGGTGAATCACCATGTTTCGAAATGGTACAACAGATGCTTCATCCACGACATGGAATAATACATATTTATAAACTAGATAGAGTCTTTGGATACAGAAGATACTTGATAGACGAGTTAGATTGGAATTTAAAACAAATTTCAGATAGAATGGAAGACTTAAGAAACAAGTATTGATGCATCTATTGGTATCAAAATTTCGTTCTTTAGATTTTCGGTTACTATTGACACAAGTAGCTATTATTACTATAGAGTTCATTACCATGAACTGTTTGATTGCTTCAAAATTCAAATATCTTTGAAAAAACTGCTGGATGAAAACACATCAAAAATGCAATTTTTTGACAAAATTGATTCTACTTTAAAAAGTATTTTATTTTTAATTACAAAAGTGACTAAATGTAGCAATTTCCTTTCAAATGAGCTATTATACAGCTCTCTATGATTTTCCAGTGCTCAGCTAGCTTAGGAGGAAGAAAAAGCGGAAACAAAACGCGGAAATCGATGTTTGAAATCAGGCTTGCTGTAAATAATGAAATAATTTTAATAGACTACACTATGAAAAGACTTTAAATTGAGTAGGGAGCTAAAAATCAGCAATTGCGAAAATATTTGTATATATTTTAACAAGTAATTACAAGCAGTAGATATGGCTGAAATTTTCAAATAAAGCATCAGGAAAGCTCAAAATATTTCCGTGCCAACATCATTTTTTATTTAGGCAGTGCGATTGCACGTAGATATGGCTGAAATTTTCAAATAAAGCATCAGGAAAGCTCAAAATCTCTTCGTGCCAACATCATTCTTTACTTAGGCAGCACGATTGTGCTGCCTATGATTTTATTTCAAATTTTTATGAATTATTCCATTTTCTCTTAACAAATAAATTTTTTGTTAAAACCTCCCAAACATTACTGCATTTTATAAAATAATAGATAATTGTGTAAAATCAAACCGTATTGACAAACACTATTTATGATGAACTATATTGGTTCTTTATGTAAACTTTACAAACCTATACTATAGTTAAGTGGCCTATAAAATTAAGTCTAGGCAAGATTTTGTTCTGTTTTATAAAAACCTAACAAAAAATAAAACTAATTGAAAAATTTCCATGTATTTTTCTAGTTTAAATTAAAAAATCAAAAATATTGCTAAAATCCCAGAAATATTTTTGCACTTTATAACTTTAGCATTGAGAATTGAGCTAGGAGACTGGATGAAAGGATCTGAATAGGACGAGCTTCTGTGTCAAGCTTTTGTCACGTCAACAGGAAGGGCAGATGTCATTTTTAAAGGGTCAAAAGTAAGTAGGTGCTGTTACACTTACCAAGTAACTGCTTTAGTCATTCATATCCTTACATGTCTGGCCTATAATGAGTATGCTACTGAGAATTAAGAGAGAGCTACAATGCGGTGCTATCTTTGGATGAATGGTGTGAATCAAGAAAAAAACTTAGTGCTCAGTTTAGTTACTGGTGAACTGTGCTTGATATCGAACTGAAATTTAAATAAAAGTTCAAATAGGGATAAAATCCTTTTAATAGACAATGATGATAGAAATTCACAAATTCACAGAAATTCACTGTATATGTGACCGAAATATCTGGTATTTTTGTGAATTTCTATCATCATTGTCTATTAAAAGGATTTTATCCCTATTTGAACTTTTATTTATCGTCATGGAAAGGCAGTGTGGTCTCCGAAATGAACTGAAATTTCAATATCATGAAAAGAAATTTCACAGTTCGAAAGACATCATACTTTTTCTTCCATTGCAATGGATCAAGTGCATGGACAGATCAACGTGAAATTAAAGGAACAGCTGGTTTGATTGGACTCACCGAAAGCCAAGATGCCATGCTTCGATGGATCATATCAGGTCCTGATGTTCAAAGGGCTGTTGAGGAGTATAATGAAAGGTTCACAAACCCTTCTTCTGAAGAAAATTTGAAGCTTCATGAGGATACACAAAAATTACAGATGCAATTCATGTGCCATGTTCAGGACTCTCTTCAAGTCTTTGAACGAAAGAGAAATCCCTTTGCTGAATCAGAAAACGACAAGAAACTGTCAAAGGCGAAACAAGATATTTCTAGTCTGAAAAATAGTTGTTTTGTCTTTGGTAGAATGTACATTGCCTTCCAGTCTCGTGATGGTAATAACATGGAAGAGTGTTTTAAGGACGAGAGCCAGCCCAATCCCCCCGCACTGTCCGACATTGGATCCCTTAGGTAAACTACAGAGCCTGACCTTACAACTTGTTTAGAACCATTGCTGGACCTACCGACTGCTATACCTCGAGTCAGTGCAAAAATATTCGATGAATCGGTTCATATACTTGCACCCGGCTCAAGAAAATTATTCAAAGATTACCGAGACACAGTTTTTCTACCGCCAACTACAGACGGTCAATCGCATCGACGTTATATGGAACCGGCACGTCGAAAAGAGCTCAAAGAAAGGAGAAAGAGAAAGAAGTGGTTTTAAACAGCAAGTCCCAATGCAACAGACAAGTTCTTGGATTTTTCCTCAGTGTCGACACCACGGACACAAGAGCTACTGGAGAGATTCATAGTTTATTGCTATGAGCCGAGAAGCCAGGTCCGGGCTGTTGACGAAGCGAGAAAAAGGCTTTTTGCCAAGGGACGAAAGAGTGACTGCATCCCTCCAATATCTGACACCCTTCTTCAGCACACCAGACGTGCACACTTTCAAGCTGGCAGAATATGGGGAAGAGCAGCCGACCCTATTTAAAATCCTCCATCTCCCTCTGAATTTGGATGGAAGGTCGTAAATAGCAAAATAAAAATCAATCAACCAGTAACAGCAATATTACAAATAGAAAACACATAAATTTTGAACAAGACAACAAAACAATTTTAGATAGATGATTAGGCTGAAGAAATGAATAATAGTTCTTTCCTACCACAATAAGCCAACAGCTATACTGACTAAAATACTTTATTTGTTTCTTAATTCTTCGATTCTATTTGAAATTTGTTTTAAAGTCCTTTTTAACTCATTTTGGAAGATGGCTGGATTTTTCGTTTGCCAAGACTCTGTGTAGTTTCCATTTATTTATTATTCCATATTGTGAATGAAGTATTTGTTTTACCATTTTGAAACATGGTCATTCGCTAAAATGGCCACCATTTGCTTCTATGAGATCGTTAAAGATGGCCAGAAATTTGGCTATATTGGTGGGGCTATTGCTTCTTAACCCTTCTTCAATAGTCTTTAAAAGTATTATTTTTTCCCCTTGAATTGCGTATCTCCTATGCTATTTGGTGTATCTCACTTTTTATAAAAGGCAAGCCATAGTTATTTGTATTTTTTTTACTAGTATTACCAATTTTGTTTGTTCATGAGATGTGTCCAAACTTGTCTACCTTTTTGGACAAACTTTTTGATTTGTTAAATTGCAAACATGTTTGCAAAATAAATAAAAAGTAAATAAAATTTACTGAAATAAAACTAAATAAAATTTAATTATTATTTTTTTTTACCCAAATATAGCACAACGTTATTGAGATGAACACCTTAGCAGTTAAGTCAACCCCAGGAGACAATTATAACTTTTGACGGAGAAATTTTGAGCTTTCCTGATGCTTTATTTGAAAATTTCAGCCATATCTACTGCTTGTAATTACTTGTTAAAATATATACAAATATTTTGCAATTACTGAGTTTTTGCTCTTTACTCAATTTAAGGTCTTTTCATAGTGCAGTCTATTAAAATTATTTCATTATTTACAGCAAGCCTGATTTCAAACATCGATTTCTACTAAGCTTCTACCTTTTGATTTTTTATTTAGTTTCAAGTTCAGAATCTTTAAGATTATTATGTAAACTGCAAAAGTATTTCTATTGTCTGAGCAATAAATTTATTTCCTTAATTGTAACTAAAAAAAAACCTGATAATTTTAAAAATTGTTTATTTTTTGTTAGCTTCTTGTTACTTGACGCGTAACATTAGGGGTAAAATTTTATAGATTAAAAGATATGATCAAACATGTTTGGGAAAAAATCAAAAAGTTTGTCCACAAAGCAAAGGCAAGAGACGACACATCTCGTGAACAAGCAAAATTGTTTTTTCTAGTAAAAAAAAACACAAGAGACAATTACATGTGGTTTATAGAAAGTGAGATGGCGCAAATAACAGAGGAGATACGCAATTCAAGAGAAAAGACAATAATACTGTTAAAGGCCATTAAAGAAAGGTTAAAAAGCAATAGCCCCTTCACTATATACAAATGTCTGGTCATGCTTAACGATCTTATAGAAGCGAATGGTGGCTATTTTGGTGAATCGCCATGTTTCGAAATGGTAAAACAGATGCTTCATCCACGATATGGAATAATAAATAGTTGGAAACTGCAGAGAGTCGTAGGACATAATAAATACTTGGGAAAGGATATATCATGGAATTTAAAACAAATTTCCGATAGAATGGAAGAATTAAGAAACAAATGAAGTCTTTTAGTCAGTATAGCTGTTGGCTTATTGTGGTAGGAAGGAACTTTTCTTCATTTCTTCAATCTGATTATCTATCCAAAATTGTTTGTTGTCTTGTTCAAAATTTATGTGCTTGCTATTTATAATATTGCTGTTGCTGGTGGATTGAGTTTTATTTTGTTCTTTGGGTTTTACTATGAATTTATATATTTTTAATCTTTTTGTTTTAAATTATGCTTCATCCAAAGCTAAACTACTACTCGGGTGGATTCGTCACGACAGGATGCCACTCATCATTTACAAGTTTCCATCCAAATTCTGAGGGAGAAGGACGATTTTAAAAGGGGTCGACTGCTCTTCTGACAATTTTAAATTTGTTTTATTTTTATTAGCTTCTTGTTAAGACAAATATACTGCCATTATCCACAAGTGTGATAGCCAAGAAACAGTTAAAGGCGAAAGAAGAGATTTCTAGTCTGAAAAATAGTTATTCTATCTTTGGAATGGGATTTTTATTCTTATTTTAAATATATAAATTTCATCAAGTTGACTCGATCAATCAATAGTTTAGAGCCTGAAAAAAATTATCCCTTCTTTCGAAAAAAATGGCAGACACCCTCTTAAAGTCAAAGAATCTTAATGAAAATTATACCATCAGTTTCAGCGTACAAGAGAAATTTACTATAGAGGTTTCATACTCCCATCAGCAAAAATGTGGAATTTGATATTTTTTGCCAGAAGAACAATCACGGATGCGTGCTTATTTGTTTGTTTTTTCTTTTCCCCAAGGGTGATCGTATCGACTCAGGGGTTCTAGGATTTCGCCAAAGTGCTTATTCAAACGCAAATTAAAAGTTCTTATGGCTTCTTTAATCAAATTTTTCATAAGGGATCGAGGACAGTTAACAGGAGCTACTGTTGTACAGATTAATAGAACTATTGTTTATTTAAAATCAAGATTACATTGAAAGACCATCATTCGATTAACCAACCATTGTATACATTAAGATTAGTTAGCTACTTGATTGTGTGAGGTTCATTTCTTACTTTTTCAAAGAAAAAAAGCCGTAGGCTATTTCCTTTTTGTAATCAGGTTATTATTAATGGTTTAGAATAGAAAACAAACTCTTTCTCAAACTAACTCGCATATACGAGTTAATTCATACTAGTTTGATAATTTTGATAATTCAACTAGAAAAAAACCTGAAAATTTTAAAT
Source organism: Artemia sp. Qi Xiang Cuo (assembly GCF_049724085.1). Taxonomy (NCBI): domain Eukaryota; kingdom Metazoa; phylum Arthropoda; class Branchiopoda; order Anostraca; family Artemiidae; genus Artemia; species Artemia sp. Qi Xiang Cuo. The sequence goes on from NC_142800.1 coordinate 21,991,108, forward strand.
TGTTGTTTTTCGTTGGACTACTATAAATACCACCGTAAGCTAGAATCCAAACAGGAAAATGGAGAAATGTGTTTTCTCCTTTTTTCAAAAATAAGGCAAGTTTTTCAGGCTCGTTACTCTTATTGGTAGAATTTAACCTGACGAAACTTAAATATTTGAAATCAGCATATAAATCCGATTCTTTTGATGCATCTACATGTATTGGACCCTGTGTATTACCTAGTGGATGTATTTGTATCAAAATACTGTTTTTTTAGAGTTTATGTTCGCATTCAGACGAGTTAGTGTTGCTGTACAGTTCGTTACCACGAACTGTTCGAACCGAAGAAACTTATATAATCCCCAGTTTTCATGAGCTAAATCTAGCTTTTATGTAATGACGTTAGTTGGAACTGTTGTTTGTTTTATTCTACATGATTACAAACAGGAAAAACCCTAAGGCTTTTTCTTCTTTGAAAGAGTAAACTACGAATCCCAAAAAAACAAGTGGCTAACTAAGCCCAAGTATGTAATGGTTTTTATTTTAGTGTACTTATTAATGTATTTATAATGCATTTATAGGAAACTTACCCTTCTTTGGTTTGAAAAACAAGCCAAATATACTGGCTTGAAAATTAAGAAAAGTTGCTGCAACTACAATACTCTGAATATTAAGCAGGTTTGTTTACATTTTTTTCCCTCGGCTAGTTGGGTACTAAAAAATTATAAAGTGCTGCATAATGGCTGTTTTTAAAGGAAACTAATGTATTTAAAAACCTTCCATATTTAACAAAAATAATTTGAAAAACAAAATCATTTTTCTTACGAAAAACTACATTTTTAGCTTTTTGGTTGCTCTTTAATTGAAATGTAATGCTTGCCTCCTGGAGCCAAACTTTTTTGGCTCAACTCCTAAAGTGCTTATTTCTATAACATTGTGCTTTATTTTCGTAGAATTTTATTTATTTTATTTCTTAGCTCATATTTATGGTGTCTGAACAATACTTTATGTTTTCTCATTATAACTAGAAAAAAAGCTGAAAATTTTAAAATTAGTTTAATTTATTACATCATATCAGACGCAACAAGTGAATGCACTATTTATACACCTATATCTTTCAACTAGAGGATTTTAATTTAGTTTAGTTCTCAGTTCAGGATCGAAAAAATTGTTATATAGTATGCGAAATATTTATGGTGTCAGTGCAATAATTTTAAGTTTTTATTTAAATAGAAAAATACTTGAAACTTTTAAAATTAGTTTCACTTATTACGTTACATAAGACACAATAAAAGAATGCAAAATTCAAACACAACCTTTTATCTTTGGACAAGATAATATTTTTTATTTTAGTTTTCAGTTCAGGATCTCTGAAGTTATTATGTAGACTAAAAAAGTATTTATGGTGTCTGAGCAATAATTTAAATTATTTTAATAAAACTAGAAAATATCTGAAAATTATAAAATTAGTTTATATTTTTGCTAAGTTCTAACTGCAATTTTTTAGTTCTATTATGCAATATTTATACGCGTTGATTTTTCAAAAAGATATTTAATTTATTAAACTGCAATAATATTTCTGATGTCTGAGCCATAATATTAATTTTTTAATTAAGACCAGACAAGTTCCTGAACATTTTAAAATTAGTTTTGTTTTTCTCTTGGTTCTTTCTATTACATTCTTGGTTTTAAATTTAATTTTAACTTCAAATATATTTTAAAAATTCATCAAACAGTGTGTGGTAACAAACTGTATAGTAAAAGTGACTCGTCTCAATATCAACTGAAACTTTAAAAAGCGGAATTTTAATATCAATAGTTACATCAAAAGAATTATAATTTTACGCTAATTACAAATATATAACATTCATCTAGCTTAATGCTACCCATCAAAATTTATGAGCCTGAGAAAATTTTCCTTATTTTGGAAAAAGGGAGAAAACAACCCCTAAAATTTATAGAATCTTAACAATAATTACACTTTCAGATTCAGTGTATTGGAGAACCTTACTAATGAGTTTTCAAGCTCCTAACTGCAAAAATGTGGAATTTGGTATTTTTTTCAAAAGAAAGATCGCGAATGTGTTTATTTGTTTGTTTTTTCCCCAGGGGTGATCGTATCGACCCTGTGGGCTTAGAACAATGTGAGAGTCTTAGAGCATGCTGAGTCTTAGGCATGCTGATCAAGAATTCAAAAAGAGGCAAACAAGGCACACCCACCTATGGTCTTAAGAAGAATTTAAAATTGACATAGGACCATAAATTTGCTTGTAATAACAGGCAAACAATCGTTTACAGCCATCTTTATCTTTCAAATGTTGTTTTTTGAAAAGATATTTTCATTTATTTTAGTTTTCGGTTTAGGATTGCAAAAAATATTATATAAACTGCAAAAATATTTCTGATGTCTGAGCCATAATTTTAATTTTTAATTAGGACCAGACAAATTCCTTAGCATTTTAAAATTAGTTCTGTTTTTTGCTCGGTTCTTTCTACTTGATTCTTGATTTTAAATCGAATTTTAATTTCGCATTTATTTTAATAATTCATCAAACAGTTCTTGGTAACGAACTGTATAGTAAAAGCGACTCGTCTCAATATTAACTGAAACTTTAAAAAAGGGAATTGTAATATCATTAGATACATATATATATATATATATATATATATATATATATATATATATATATTAAAATTTTGTTCCTTATAGTTTTGGTTGCTATTGAGACCAGTCACTCTTGCTATACAGTTCATTACCATGAACTGTTTGATAGATGGAGTTCATATAAGTTAAATCAGTATCAAGGTTTATAGAGATGGGTGAAACCTGGTAAAGAATGAACCATGGAACATTTTGCATTTAGTCGACTGCCTGATTCTTTGAAGTCTTTCTTTTGCTATTCCAAATGAGAAAAAGCCAGAGGTTTTCGCCTGTTAGTAATCCGAGTTGCAGCGGTAGCTAGCTATCAGGGTTGTGGCGGTAGCCAGCACCCTATTAAAAGACGATCACGCCCAATAGCAAAAATTAAAATAACTTATTACTCTTAAAAATGAGTCAGATCAAAAAAAAGAAGTAAATATTAGAACCACCTTGTTCGAGACCCCTATGCAGGAAATCTACCGTCCTTTGGCAGAAAAAAAAGGAAAATACATTGGCTTGAAAATCGAGAATAGTGGCTACAACCATGGTATTCTGCATATAGTATATGTTTTGGTTTCTTTCCGTTTTGTTCCTCCTCAGCTAGATATATAACAGGTCAGTCTGCTTAATTATGAATGGGGATTATGAAAGTTCCGTTGGTATCAAATAGTTCGTGGTAGCGAACTTTATAGTAGTACTGACTCATCTGAATAGTAATCGAAACTCTGAAAAACAGAATTTTAATAGCAATAGATGCAAAAATGTAATGGATTTTAAAGCTTATCTGAAATATGTAAATTTTATCAAGATAACTCATAGCTGTCAAAACTTTTGAGCCTGAAAAAACTTTCTTTTGACACTTAAAGTCAAAGAATCTAAATGAAAATTATACCATCAGTTTCGGAGTACTAGAAAACCTTACTTTAGAGAATTTATGCTCCTGTCGGCAAAAATGTGGAATTTAATATTTTTGGCCAGAAGAACGATCACAGATGCGTGTTTATTTGCTTGTTTCTTATTCTCCCAAGCGGTGATCGTATTGACCCAGCGGTCCTATGATGTCACAAAAGGGCTTATTCAAACGGAAATGAAAAGCTCTAGTGGCTTTAAAAAAAAATTCATGAGGGTTCGAGGTCAGTCAACAGGAGCTACTGTAGAACTGATTAATAGAAATATTGTTTATTTATAATAACGATTACATTAAAATACCATCATTCGATTAACAAACCATTGTACACATTGGGACTAGTTAGCTAGTGACTGTCTGAGGTTCATTTCTGATTATATCAAGGAAGAAAACCCGTAAGATTTTTCGTGTTTGTAATCAGATTTAGAATAGAAATGGTTTAGAATATAAATAGAAATTCTAAACTAATAAATGGTTTAGAATAGAAAACGAGTTCTTGCTCAAACTAACTTGCATATGCAACTGAACTATAGTATAGGCTTGCAAAGTAATATTTAATTATATTAAAAAAATAACGTTTGAAGAACAAACAATTGCATTTATTGTACCGGTGCAACATAGATTTCAAACAGGAAAAAGTCTGTGGCTTTTTTTATTTGGAATAGTAAAAGACGAACCTCAAAGAATCAGGCAGCTGGCTAAACCCATAGTAGGTTTATTCTTTTCCAGGTTTCAGCCATCTCTAAGCACATGATAACAATTTAACTTACAAAATTCCTATCTGTCAAACAGTTCATGGTAAGGAACTGTACAGAAAGAGCGACTCGCCTCAATAGTAACCGAAATTCTAAAAACAAAATTTTAATATAAATAGATACATAAAAAGAATTGAATTTTTAGGCTGATTTTAAATATATAAATTTCAACAGGTTTAGTCTTAATTTATCAAAAGTTACGTACCTTGAAATTTCCCTGTTTTCAAAAAAAGGAAAAAACACCAATTAAAAGTCATAGAATCTTTATTATAAATGTTTTAAACTCCTATCTGCAAAAATCTGGAATTTGGTATTTTTGCAAGAAGAGAGATCACGGATGCGTGTTTATTTGTTTTTCTTTTTTATTTTTACTAGGGGTTATTGTATCTACCCAGAGGTCCTAGAATTTCACAAGAGGGCTAATTCAAACGGAAATTAAAAGTTATAGTTGCTTTTCTACTCAAAAACAATAAAAAACATTAAAGAAAATCATTTTAATAACCACCCATTACATACATTGGACTTAGTTAGCTATTTGATTGTTTGAGGTTCGTCTCTTGCTCTTTCAAAGAAGAAAAATCCTCAGGCTTTTTCTTGTTTGTAATATCGTAAAATTAAAAAAACACCAGTTGCAACTAACGTCATTACATACAAGCTAGAATTTGCTCGTGAAAGCTGAAGATTATATAAGTTTCGTCGGTTAAAACATTTTGTGGTAATGAACTGTACAGCAAGAGTAACTCGTCTCAATACGAACCGAAATTCTAAAAAAAACAGTATTTTGACACAAATAGATGCATCAAAAGAATTGGATTTTTGTTGATTTTATATTATTTTGTGTTTGAATTTTATATTCTACGCCCACCATTTTCTGAAACACTTCCAATCAAAATTTTGGAGGAGCCATTTTATGAAGCGTAGTTGATTTTCAAATAGAAATTTCTTGGTTTTAGACTAGGACGCCTCGTATCGAAGGAGTTGTCGTAGAAAATTCAGGAGGGGCTCATTCAATTAGAAAATGAAGTGGCTTGTACCCTTTTTATTGGTCGGAAGTGATTGGAAGGCAGCTAAACCCCCTTCAACGGCCACCATTTCCCACAAAACATGCAATCAAAATTTTGGGATAACTATTTTGTTCAGTGTAGTTGATTTCCAGATAGAAAATATATTTTTGAGGAGGACACTCCCCTACAGCCCTCAGGGCAAGGTTTTTGATGTATACCCTGGGGGAATAGAAAAACGGTGTGGCCATAATTTATTATTTATTTTTTTTCTTTACACAAGGGCACTTCGTATCGAAGAAGTTGTCGTAGAATCTTCGAAAAGGGCTAATTAAATTGGAAATTGGAATGGCGTGTGCCCTTTCTAATAGTTGAAACTAATTGGAAGTAAACTAATACTTCTTTCACCCCACCATTTCCCAAAACACATCCAATCAAAATTTCGGTATAGCAATTTTGCTCAGCGTCTTTGATTTCGAGATGGAATTTACGTTTTTGAGGACTAAACTCCCTCACAGTCCTCAGGACAAGGGTTTTAAGTTATGACCTGGGGCGTATAAGGTTTTTATAGAACATGTTGTTGTAGAAACTTAAAAACGGCTCATTTTGTTAACACTGAAAATGGCTAGTGCCCTCTTTAATAGTCGAAATTGATTGGAAGGCAACTAACACCCCTTCTCACGCCCACCTTTTCCAAAAAGTCATGCAATTAAAATTTTGAAACAGTAATTTTGTTTCACGCTAAAGTTTAGAAAATTATATCTTTGAAAAGAACTCTCCCACTACAGTCACAGAGTGGAGAGTGTACAGTAACAGACAGTAACAGAGTGGCTAGTGCTCTCTTTAATTGTCAAAGGGAATTGGAAGGCAACTAACACCTCATCCTCAACCATCATTTCCTCAGGCACATTCAATTGACATTTTAAGATAGCTATTTTGTTCTGTGCAGTCTAAAGTTCAGAAAATTATACCTTTGACCAGAAAACTCCCCTATAGTCTTCAAGGCAAGAGTTATAAGTTATGCCCTGGGGGTAAATAAGGTTTTTATTGAAATCTTTGTTGTAGAAACTTTAAAAAGGGCTAATTCAATTGGTAATTGAATTTGCTAGTGCTGTTTTCAATAGTCAGAAGTGATTTGTGGACAACTAACCCCTTCTCACGCCATCACTTTCCACAAACACATCCAATGAAAATTTTGATATAGTCATTTTGTTTCACGCAGTTTAAAGTTCAGGAAGTTATATCTTTGAACAGAACTATCCCCCGAAAGTCCTCTGGGCAAGAATTATAAGTTATGGCCTGGGGGAATATAAGGTTTTCATTGAAATCTTTGTTGTAGAAACTTGAAAAAGGGCTCTTTCGATTGGAAATTAGAGTGGCTAGTGTCATTTAAAATAGTTGAAAGCGATTGGAGGGCAACTGGTCCCCCTACGTCCATTATTTCCCCAAACACATCCAATTCAAGTTTTGAGATAGGTATTTTTTTCAGAGTACTTGATTTCCAAATAGAAAATATACTTTTGAGGAGGACACTCCCTCACAACTTTCAGGGCAAAGATTTTATGCTTTGCCGTGGGGGAATATAAGGTTTTTGTAGAAAGCGTTATCGTACAGACTTCAGAAAAGGTTCTTTCGATTAGAAATTGGAGTGGCTTTTGCTCTTTTTATAGTCGCAAGAAATTGGAGTGGCTTTTACTCTTTTTACAGTCGATTTTGAAGTGATTGGAGGGAAATTAACACCCCTCTCACGTCCATCTTTTCCCCAAACACATTCAATCAATAGTTTGAGATAGCCACTTTGTTCAACGTAGTTTTAAGTTCTAGAAATTAGGTCTTTGAGGAGGAAAACCCCTCTCCAGTGATCAGGGTAAGGGTTGTAAGTTATGCTCTTGGAGTATATTATAATTTTATAGAACACATTGTTGTAGGAACTTCAAAAAGGGCTCATTCGATTGGAAATTAAAATAACTAGTGCCCTCTTTAATAGTCAAACTTTATTAGAAGGCAACTAACATCCCATCCAAGCCCACCATTTCCCCAAACACATCCAATATAAATTTTGAAGATAGCCATTTTGTTCCACAAAGTTTCGAGTTCAGGAAATTTACCTTTGAGCAGGACACTCCCCTTACAGTCTTCAGGCCAAGGGTTATAAGTAATGCCCTTTGGGCATGTAAGGTTCTTATTGAAATCGCTATTTGAACTTGCAGAAGAGCTATTTTGATTGGAAATTCAAAGGGTTAAAGCCCTTTTTAATAGTCAAAAGTAATTTGAGGGCATCTAACCCCCTCTCACGCCCATCTTTTACTAAACACATCCAATTAACATTTTGAGATAGTCGTTTTTTTCAAGCAGTTTAAAGTTCGGGAAATTGTACCTTTGATCAAGAAACTCCCCCTCTAGTCTTCAGGGCAAGGGTTATAAGTTATATCCTGATGGCATTTAAAGTTTTTATTGAAATCTTTGTCGTAGAAACTTGAAAATGGCCTCATTCGATTGGAAATTGGTGTGGCTAGTGCCCTTTTTAATAGTCGAAAGGGATTGGAGGGCAATTAGCTCCCCTCCATGCCCATCATTCACCAAAAAACATCCAATGAAAATTTTTAGATAGCCATTTTGTTCAGCGTAGCTGATTTCCAGATAGAAAATATAGTTTTGAGGACAACACTCCCCCACAACACTCAGGGCAAGGATTTTAAATTATGCCCGGGGGGACATATAAGAATAATATTGTCGCAATGTATTATTTATCATTTTGTTTCTTTTAGAGCAGGGAGCTTCTTACCCAAGAAGTTGTTGTAGAAACTTCGAAAAGGGCTGAGTTAATTGGTAATTGGAGTAGATTATGCCCTTTTCAATAGTAAAAAGTGATTGGAAGAAAAATAGAACCCCTTCTACGCCCACCATTTCCGAAACACATCCAAACAAAAAGTTGAGATAGCCATTTCGTTCAGCGGAGTTGATTTTCACAAACAAATTTCTTTGTTTTATACCAGGACACATCGTATCAAAGGAGGTGTCATAGAAACATCAGAAGGGGCTCATTTAACAGGAATTTGGAACAGCTGGTGTCCTTTTTTATAGCCGAAAGTTATTGGAATGCAACTAACCCCCTTCCAAGGCCACCATTTCCCGCAAAACATGCAAACAAAGTTTTGAGATAGCCATTTTGTTCAGCGTAGTTGATTTCCACATAGAAAATATGTTTTTGAGGAGGACATTACCCCAGAGCTCTCCAGGCAAGGGTGGTAAGTTATGCCCTGGGAGCATATAAGGTTTTTACAGAAAGTGTTGTCGAAAAACTTCAAAAAAAGCTCTTTTGACTGGGAATTGGAATGGTTTGTGCTTTTTTCATAGTCGAATGTGTTTGAAGGGCAACTAAAACCCCTCTTATGCCCACCATTTCCTGAAACACATCCTATCAAAATTTTGAGATAGCCATTTTATTAAACGTAGTTTTAGGTTCCGGAAATTAGGTCTTTGAGAATGAACCCCCCCCCCCTCAGTCCTCATGGCGAGGGTTGTAAGTTATGCCCTAGGGGTACATACGGTTTTTATAAAGCGTGTTGTCATAAAAACTTGAAAAAGGGTTATTCTTTTGGAAATTAAAAGGGCTAGTACCCGTTTTAATAGTCGGATGTGCTCTTATTTATTTGCTCTGATCAAAGAGATTGTGTAGAACTAGAATAAAAAAATCTTTTCATGATATGAGCAAATAGTAAAGAATTATAGTGTTTTCTGAAACCATTGTTGAATAGATTCAGCTAAATCGTCAATTATCAGCCAAGAGTTTGGTTCAATAATGTCGAACACATCGAGTCCCTGTATGAATTATACCACCATCTCCGATGTAGCAATAGCTTTAATTTTATCGTATGACTCCTACCAAACACTGTAGCAATAGAAGATTTTTTTGGCTTTTCAATAAAAATTTTATCACAATTTTTATTATTTTATTTAAGAGTGTCATTTTGCCTGACATTGAGGGACCACAGAAACGATCTGAATGGTGTTTTAAATTGATACATATTGCTTTTCACTTCAACAGCTCACGTATAATTAACTGTAAACTATAAATGCCTAATGACTTAATAATGTCTCTATTGCTACTTCTACTCTGTTCAAGAATTAGAATAGAAACAAAACCAATAAAGTATCATATTTTCTTTTATTTTTAATGTAATAGCACTTTAAAAATATAACAGTCAGAAAAAAGCACTTTATATTGAATAAATACAATTGATCAAGATTTTTTTTATTTCTTTACAAAAAAATTGTACAAAAACAACAAAAACAAAATAACAACAACATTTATTTGAAATACGCATTAGGGTAAACACTTTTTTATTTACAATAAATACACACAAAATAACATCATAGTTTTTTGTTTTTTTAATTACACAAAAATTATTATTTACAACACATTTAATGAACAACAACAATTTGAATTTGACACGGGGGTCACCCATACCCCCCGGGCAACCACTGCGGCGGCCAAAGGCTGAACCGGCAAGCGAGGGGAACCCACTCTGGCAGACCAGAGCCTGACCAGGGCGCGATATTATGAAGAAATAACTCTACCTTGCACAAGCATACAAAAATATATAAAAAAATGTCCCCCCACCACCCACCTTTAATTAAGACAGAGTTCAAGTTAATTTATCCAGATCGAGTTGTTTTCTGTACTCTATACATTAAAGTCGATATGAAATCAAATGGTATCCGTGTGGAAGTACTTTCACACAATCCTCAAGTACATAAACTATGTCTGATATGGCCAACATGGTTTTTTTCTGAACTCCAACTGTGTAGTTTTTCAATTGTAAAGAGCGATTCGCCATGGCTTTCGCTCTTGGGACTAAACTGCGTTCACTTTGTTTCTGTAGACACTCATGTTAAAATTATTGTAACAAAGTGTGTATCCATCCTCTTGCAAACTTGTTTGATATCCTTATTGTGGGTTTCCACGCAGTATACCTTTGGAACAGGAAACAAACCATTAGATATCAGGCCCATTCCCGTCTTAGATTTTAACATTAAAAATTGATTTGGGGCCAGGCGTTTCACTAGTTCCGGATAGAGGGATTCACCCCAGTTGGTTCAGTCCATCCGAGAGCTAATGTACCTTGCGCACATTGTAATAAAGTTGTACACATTGTAATAATTGTACCTTGCACACATTGTAATATAATGACAACACGAGTTTTTTTATTTCTGTTATTGCACTCCCACCTAAAGCATTTTTAGTAAAAATGACGTTTCTTTTCTAGCGGTATAGAAGGACCACATTAGAGTCTATGATTGTGAAAGAAGTAAAGTTCGGGTCAGTGATGATTCGAGGGCAATCTTTTGGATTGATTACAATGTCCTATGGACTTCTGTTTCGTACGCTTTCATAAATTTTATCAAAGAATCAGTTTAAAATGACTTTATAGATCTTTTTTTGAACCTCTGTTTTTGCTTGTGAACGTTTACCGACAAAGGTGTCAATAAATATTTTCATGTAGGGCTTTTGATCAAATTTGTGGGCTCTACGCATCTTTGTGACTTTGAAACCGTTGGATACCATCCACCACAATAGCACATGGTGAACAACGATATTCTGTTTCGGGTTAAGGTCAGCAATATGTTTTTGCTTTGAAGGTGCCCAGTGCATATTCCCATCCTCTACCAAAGATAAATTATATGTACTCAGTGAGTCCGTACCCACGAGTCTATTTATGCACGGGAATACAAAATCTTTTACCGAGTTTTAGATTTCCATGGGTATTTCTCCATTAATTTAATAAAACTATTCTTGCAGTCCATTCTCCTCAACGGTAGCAATGTTGGGGAAATTTGAAGTACAAGAATCGTTAAGCCATTTGTAATTGCCACACGGTAAACAGTAATGAAACATCGCCGACGGATATAAGGAATTAATATCCAAAAAATCTGCATCTGACTTTTCATCGGTGTGCTGTCCGGTGGGATCAATTTTCAAGATACGGTCCCCGTGAAAAAAATACCCTCCCCTCATTAATCTCTCTGCAAATAGATGCTGATACACGTCATTGATCAGATCTATTTCTTCTTTGCTGATTTCAAGAATCAAATCCTTCATAAGATGAGGAGTAGAAAAATAATATGATATGAGATAAAATAATATGAGATAAAATGACTTTTATTTTCAACTAATAATTACATCTTACTTAACTGGCACTTATGACATTTTTTTTAATAACATTATCAACAAACGTAGAAATGGTAAGAACTTATGACGTTTTATTAAGCCACTATTGTGGGTTGAGGAGCGTCACACAATCTTTTACCATAAACCAAACTCATTCTTTGTTTCCACTCTTTTCATACCATTCAATTCAATTTGACTCAATTTAACTTTTTTTTAACTTTTTTTTTTACAAATTAACTACAATTTAACCTTTTTTAAATAAATAAATAAAAATTAATTCCCACCCAACAAAAACTTTTTTAATATAATCTTAAACTAAAACTGGTTTTTTGACTCCCTAATGCTCTCCGGGAAACCATTCCACAAATTAACTGCATAATTTCTAATTGCAAAACTAGATCGACTCGCACTCCTTACTTCTGAGACTAAGCTTCCGCGACCTCTAGTCCTATGATGATGATAATCAGAATTAAACTTAAAAAATCTCTAAAATATTCTGGAGATAATCTATTAAGCACCTGGTAAGTAAAAACTCCCGCCTGATGGTCCCTGATCAGACGAACATTTAAAATTCCAGAAAAGATAAAACATTCACGTGTATGCTCATACTGAACAAACTCACCCTGTGCTCGAAGTGCCTTATTCTGAAGAATCTGCAGTCTTTTAATATTTGAAGTTAAATTAGATGCATAAATACAGCAACCATAAACAATAAAAGGATGAAAAACAGTATGATATATATTTCTGAAAACACTTAATGGTAACACGTGTTTCAAACGCTGCATCACTCCAAGACCTTGTGCAAGTTTAGAAAAAATCATATTTATGTGTTTCTTCCAACTCAAATTATTATCAACATAAAATCCTAAATATTTATTTTTAAAAATTTATGAAAGCGACAAATTTTCAAATACTATAGAAGCACCAATTACAATTTTTCCTACCCTACTAAAAATCATATAATTTGTCTTAGAAGTATTAACAGCAAGGTAACTCAAGGAGGTAATCACCAAAAGGTTTTCCAGCGTTCGGTTTGCTTTAGTCACTAGTTCTTCCAGTGACTGTGCAGACTGTGCAATGTGACTATGCAAATGTATTGAATTTTAAAGCTTATCTGAAATAAATAAATTTCATCAAGATAAATCATAGCTGTCGAAACTTTTGAGCCTGAAAAAACTTTCTTTTGATCCTTAAAGTCAAAGAATCTGAATGAAAATTATACCTTCAGTTTTGGAGTTCTAGAAAACCTTACTTTAGAGAATTTATGCTCCTGTCGGCAAAAATGTGAAATTTGATATTTTTTGCCAGAAGAACGATCACAGATGCGTGTTTATTTGTTTGTTGTTTCTTCTTCCCAGCGGTGATCGTATTGACCCAGCGGTCCTAGGATGTCACAAAATGGCTTATTCAAACGGAAATTAAAAGTTCTATTGGCCTTAAAAAAATCACGAGGGATTGAGGTCAGTCAACAGGAGCTAATGCAGTACTGATTAATAGAAATATTGTTTATTTATAATAACGATTACATTAAAATACCATCATTCGATTAACCAACCATTGTACACATTGGGATTAGTTAGCTAGTGACTGTCTGAGGTTCATCTCTTATTATATCAAGGAAAAAAACCCGTAAAAGTTTTCGTGTTTGTAATCAGATTTAGAATAGAAATGGTTTAGAATAGAAATAGAAATTCTAAACCAATAAATGGTTTAGGATAGAAAACGAGCTCTTGCTCAAACTAACTTGCATATGCAACTGAACTATAGTAGAGGCTTGCAAAGTAATATTTAATTATATTAAATAACTAACATTTGAAGAACAAACAATTGCATTTATTGGACCTAGTGAGCTGCCTGACTCCTTAAGGTTCGTCTTTTAATATTTCAAAAAAGGAATAAGCCGTGAGCTTTTGCCTGTGTGTAATCTGGGCTACAAGAGTAGCTATCTGGTTCACAAAGCCTCGATCATCGGATAAAGCTTAATTGCAAATACTGGCTTAAAACCTACACAGTAAGAGTCTTGAATAAGCTGAATTTGAAAGTTGGATTTTCATTAAGATTCTATGATTGTTAGGGGTTGTTTTTCCTTTTTTTGAAAATAATACAAATTTTTTCAGACTCTTAACATTTTATGGATTAGAAAAAACTGGATGCAGCTTATATAATTCACATCAGCATAATAATTTTATTCGTTTGATGTATCTAAGGATATTAAAATTCCATTTTTTTAAGTTTCGGTTACTATTGAGAAGAGTCTCTCTTACCAGATACAGGTCGTTACCACAAACTGTTTGACAATTCAAATTAGAAAAAAAAACCTGAAAATTAAAAAATTTTTTTTGGATTACTATAAATACCGGTGCAACATAGATTCAAAAAAGGGAAAAGTCTGTGGCTTTTTTTTATTTGGAATAGTAAAAGACAAACCTCAAAGAATCAGGCAGGTGGCTAAACCAAAGTATAGCATTGTTTATTCTTTACCAGATTTCAGCCACCTCTAAAGCCATGATACCAATTTAGCTTACACAATTCCCATCTGTCAAAAAGTTCATGGTAACGAACTGTACAGAAAGAGCGACTCGCCTCAATAGTAACCGAAATTCTAAAAACAAAATTTTAATATCAATAGATACATAAAAAGAATTGAATTTTTAGGCTGATTTTAAATATATAAATTTCAACAGGTTTAGTCTTAATTTATCAAAAGTTACGAGCCTTGAAATTTCCCTTTATTCAAAAAAGGAAAAAAACATCAATTAAAAGTCATAGAATCTTAATAAAGATTTAGTGTATCAGAGAACCTTATTGTAAATGTTTGAAACTCCTATCTGCGAAAATCTGGAATTTGGTATTTTTGCAATATGAAAGATCACGGATGCGTGTTTATTTGTTTTTCTTTTTCATTTTTACTAGGGGTGATCACATCTACCCAGAGGTCCTAGAATTTCACAAGAGGGCTAATTCAAACGGAAATCAAAACTTATAGTTCCTTTTTTACTCAAAAACAATAAAAAACATTAAAGAAAATCAATTTAACAACAAAACATTGCATACATTGGACTTAGTTAGCTATTTGATTGTTTGAGGCTCGTCTCTTGCTCTTTCAAAGAAGATAAAGCCTCAGGCTTTTTCTTGTTTGTAACATCGTAAAATTAAAAAAACACCAGTTGCAACTAACGTCATTACATACAAGCTAGAATTTGCTCGTGAAAACTGAAGATTATATAAGTTTCGTCGGCTAAAACAGTTTGTGGTAACGAAAGGTACAGCAAGAGTAACTCGTCTCAATACGATCCAAAATTCTAAAGAAACAGTATTTTGATACAAATAGAAGCAGCAAAAGAATTGGGTTTTTTTTATTTTATATTATTTTGTATTTGAATTTATTTTACATTTTATATTCTACGCCCATAATTTCCTGAAAAACTTCCAATCAAAATTTTGGAGGAGCCATTTTGTTCAGCGTAGTTGATTTTCAAATAGAAATTTCTTGGTTTTAGACTAGGACGCCTCGTATCGAAGGAGTTGTCGTAGAAAATTCAGGAGGGGCTCATTCAATTAGAAAATGAAGTGGCTTGTACCCTTTTTATTGATCAGAAGTGATTGGAAGGCAACTAACCCCCCTTCAACGGCCACCATTTCCCACAAAACATGCAATCAAAAATTTGGGATAACTATTTTGTTCAGTGTAGTTGATTTCCAGATAGAAAATATATTTTTGAGGAGGACTCTCCCCTACAGCACTCAGGGCAAGGTTTTTAATATATGCCTTGGGGGCATAGAAGAACAGTTTGGCCATAATTTATTATTTTTTTTTTCTTTAGACCAGTTCACTTCGCATCGAAGAAGTTGTCATAGAATCTTCGAAAAGGGCTAATTAAATTGGAAATTGGAATGGCGCGTGCCCCTTCTAATAGTCGAAACTGATTGGAAGTAAACTAATACCTCTTTCACACCAATCATTTCCTGAAACACATCAAATCAAAATTTTGGTATAGCCATTTTGCTCAGCGTCTTTGATTTCGAGATGGAAATTACGTTTTTGAGGACGACACTCCCTCACAGTCCTCAGAACAAGGGTTTTAAGTTATAACCTGAGGCATATAAGGTTTTTATAGAACAAATTGTTGTAGCAACTTCAAAAACAACTCCTTTAGTTAACACTGAAAATGGCTAGTGCCCTCTTTAATAGTTGAAATTGATTGGAAGGCAACTAAAACTCCTTCTCACGCCCAGCTTTTCCAAAAAGTCATGCAACTAAAATTTTGAAACATTGATTTTGTTTCACGCTAAAGTTTAGAAAAAAATATCTTTGAAAAGAACTCTCCTACTACATTCTTCAGGGCAAGGGTTATAATTTATACCCTGAGGGCATATAAGGTATTTATTGAAATCTTTGTTTAACAAACTTGAAAAAGGGCTCATTCGATTAGAAATTGGAGTGGCTAGTGCTCTCTTTAATTTTAAAAATGAATTGGAAGGCAACTAACACCTCATCCTCACCCACCATTTCCTCAGACACATTCAATTGACATTTGAAGATAGCCATTTTATTCTGCGCAGTCTAAAGTTCAGGAAATTATACCTTTGAGCAGAAAACTCCCCCTATAGTCTTCAAGGCAAGAGTTATAAGTTATGCCCTGGGGGTAAATAAGGTTTTTATTGAAATCTTTGTTGTAAAAACTTGAAAAAGGGCTAATTTGATTGGTAATTCAAAGGGCTACTGCTCTTTTCAATAGTCAAAAGTGATTTGAGGGCAACTAACCCCTTCTCACGCCAACACTTTCCACAAACACATCCAATGAAAATTTTGATATAGTCATTTTGTTTCACGCAGTTTAAAGTTCAGGAAGTTATATCTTTGAACAGAACTATCCAGCGACAGTCCTTTGGGCAAGGGTTATAATATATGGCCTGGGGGAATATAACGTTTTCATAGAAATCTTTGTCGTAGAAACTTGAAAAACGGCTCTTTCGATTGGAAATTAGAGTGGCTAGTGTCCTTTAAAATAGTTGAAAGTGATTAGAGGGTAACCGGTCCCCCTACGTCCATCATTCCCCCAAACACATCCAATTCAAATTTTGAGATAGCCATTTTTTTCAGCGTACTTGATTTCCAGATAGAAAATATACTTTTGAGGAGGACACTCCCTCACAACTTTCAGGTTAAAGATTTTATGCTATGCCCTGGGGGAATATAAGGTTTTTATAGAAAGCGTTATCGTACAGACTTCAGAAAAGGCTCTTTCGATTAGAAATTGGAGTGGCTTTTTCTCTTTTTATAGTCGCAAGTGATTGGAGGGCAACTAACACCCCTCCCACGTCGATCTTTTCCCCAAACACATTCAATCAATAGTTTGAGATAGCCACTTTGTTCAACGTAGTTTTAAGTTCTGGAAATTAGGTCTTTGAGGACGAAAACCCCCCTACAGTGATCAGGGTAAGGGATGTAAGTTATGCCCTTGGAGTATATAATGTTTTTATAGAACAAATTGTTGTAGGAACTTCAAAAAGGGCTCATTCGATTGGAAATTAAAATGGCTAGTGCCCTCTTTAATAGCCAAATTTGATTAGAAGGCAACTAACACCCCATCCAAGCCCACCATTTCCCCAAACACATCCAATATAAATTTTGAAGATAGCCATTTTGTTCCACAAAGTTTCGAGTTCAGGAAATTTACCTTTGAGCAGGACACACCCTTTACAGTCTTCAGGCCAAGGGTTATGAGTTATGCCCTTTGGGCATGTAAGGTTCTTATTGAAATCGCTATCTGACTAACTTGCAGAAGAGCTCATTTGATTGGAAATTCAAAGGGCTAATGCTCTTTTTAATAGTCAAAAGTAATTTGAGGGCATCTAACCCCCTCTCACGCCCATCTTTTCACTAAACACATCCAATTAACATCTTGAGATAGTCGTTTTTTTCAAGCAGTTTAAAGTTAAGGAAATTGTACCTTTGAGCAGGAAATTACCCCTATAGTATTCAGGGCAAGGGTTATAATTTATTCCCTGGGGGCATTTAAGGTTTTAATTAAAATCTTTGTCGTAGAAACTTGAAAATGGCCTCATTCGATTGGAAATTGGTGTGGCTAGTGCCCTTTTTAATAGTAGAAAGTGATTGGAGGGCAATTAGCTCCCCTCCATGCCCATCATTCACCTAAAAACATCCAATCAAAATTTTAAGATAACCATTTTGTTCAGCATAGCTGATTTCCAGATAGAAAATATAGTTTTGAGGAGGACACTCCCCCACAACACTCAGGGCAAGGATTTTAAATTATGCCCGGGGGCATATAAGAATAATGTTGGCACAATGTATTATTTATAATTTTTTTTTCTTTTAGAGCAGGGAGCTTCTTACCCAAGAAGTTGTTTTGGAAACTTCGAAAAGGGCTCAGTCAATTGGTAATTGGAGTAGATTATGCCCTTTTCAATAGTAAAAAGTGATTGGAAGGCAAATACAACCCCTTCTACGCCCACCTTTTCCCGAAACACATCCAAACAAAATGTTGAGATAGCTATTTTGTTCAGCGGAGTTGATTTTCACAAAGAAATTTCTTTGTTTTATGCCAGGACACATCGTATAAAAGGAGGTGTCGTAGAAACATCCGAGGGGGCTCATTTAACAGAAAATTGAAACAGCTTGTGTCCTTTTTGATACCCGAAAGTGATTGGAATGCAACTAACCCCCTTCCGAGGCCACAATTTCCCACTAAGCCTGGAAACAAAATTTTGAGATAGCCATTTTGTTCAGCGTAGTTGATTTCCACATAGAAAATATGTTTTTGAGGAGGATATTACCCCGGAGCCCTCCGGGTAAGGGTGGTAAGTTATGCGCAGAGAGCATATAAGGTTTTTACAGAAAGTGTTGTCGAAAAACTTCAAAAAAAGCTCTTTTGACTGGGAATTGGAATGGTTTGTGCTTTTTTCATAGTCGAATGTGTTTGAAGGGCAACTAAAACCCCTCTTATGCCCACCTTTTCCTCAAACACATCCTATCAAAATTTTGAGATAGCCATTTTGTTCAACATAGTTTTAAGTTCCGGAAATTAGGTCTTTGAGAATGAACCCCCCCCCCCCACAGTCCTCATGGCGAGGGTTGTAAGTTATGCCCTAGGGGTATATACGGTTTTTTATAAAACGTGTTGTCGTAGAAACTTGAAAAAGGGCTTATTCTTTAGGAAATTAAAAGGGCTAGTACCCTTTTTAATAGTTGGATTTGTTCTTATATATTTGCTCTGATCAAACAGATTGTGTAGAACTAGAATAAAAAAAAACTTTTCATGATATGAGCGAATAATAAAGAATTATAGTGTTTTCTGAAACCATTGTTGAATAGATTCAGCTAAATCGTCAATTATCAGCCAAGAGTTTGGTTCAATAATGTCGAAAGCATCGAGTCCCTGTATGAATTATACCACCATCTCCGATGTAGCAATAGCTTTAATTTTATCGTAAGACTCTAACCAAACACTGTAGCAATAGAAGATTTTTTGGGCTTTTCAATAAACATTTTATCACAATTTTTAATTAATTTAGTTTAGTGTCGTTTTGCCTGACATTGAGGGACCACATAGAAACGATCTGAATGGTGTTTTAAATTGATACATATTGCTGTTCACTTCAACAGCTCACGTATAATTAACTGTAAACTATAAATGACTAATGACTAAATTATTTCTCTATTGCTACTTCTACTCCTTTCAAGAATTAGAATAGAAACATAACCAATAAAGTATCATATTTTCTTTTATTTTTAATATAATAGCACTTTAAAAATATAACAATCAGAAAAAAGCACTTTATATTGAATAAATACAATTAATCAAGATTTTTTTTATTCCTATACAAAAAAAAATTATGCAAAAAAAAAAAACAAAATCAACAACAAAATTTATTTGAAATATGCATTAGGAAAAACACTTTTTTATTTAACAATAAATAAACATCAAATAATATCATAGTTTTTTGTTTTTTTAATTACACAAAAATTATTATTTAAAACACATTGAATGAACAACAGCAACATTTTGAATTTGACACGGGGGTCACCCATACCCCCGGGGCAACCACTGCGGCGGCCAAAAGCTAAGCCGGCAAGCGTGAGGAACCCACTTTGGCGGACCAGAGCCTGACCAGGGCGAGATATTATGAAGAAATAACTCTACCTTGCACAAGCATACAAAAAAATATATAAAAAATGTCCCCCCCCACCACCCACCTTGAATTACGACAGAGTTTAAGTTAATTTATCCGGATCGAGCTGTTTTCTGCACTCCATACATTAAAGTCGATCTGAAATCAAATAGTATCCGTGTGGAGGTACTTTCACACAATCCTCAAGTACATAAACTAAGTCTGATATGGCAAACATGGTTTTTTTCTGAACTCTAACTGTGTAGTTTTTCAATTTTAAAGAGCGATTCGCCATGGCTTTCGCTCTTGGGACTAAACTGCGTTCTACTTTGTTTCTATAGACACTCATGTTAAAATTATTTTTACAAAGTGTGCATCAATCCTCTTGCAAACTTGTTTGATATCCTTATTGTGAGTTTCCACGCAGTATACAGTTGGAACAGGAAACAAACCATTAGATATCAGGCCCATTCCCGTCTCAGATTTTAATATTAAAAATTGATTTGGGGCCTGGCGTTTCACTAGTTCCGGATATTGGCATTCACCCCAGTTGGTTCAGTCCATCCGAGAGCTAATGTACCATGCACACATTGTAATACAGTTGTACACATTGTAATAATTGTACCTTGCACACATTGTAATATAATGACAACACGAGTTTTTTAGATTTCTGTTATTGCACTCCCACCTAAAGCATTTTTAGTAAAAATGACGTTTCTTTTCTTGCGGTATAGAAGGACCACACTAGAGTCTATGATTGTGAAAGAAGTAAAGTTCGGGTCAGTGATGATTCGAGGGCAATCTTTTGGATTGGTTACAATGTCCTATGGGCTCATGTTTCGTACGCTTTCATAAATTTCATCAAAGAATCAGTTTAAAATGACTTTATAGATCTTTTTTTGAACCTCTGTTTTTGCTTGTGAACGTTTACTGACAAAGGTGTCAATAAGTATTTTCATGTAGGGCTTCTGATCAAACTGGGGGGCTCTATGTATCTTTTTGACTTTGAATCCATTGGATAACATCCAATGCAATAGCACATGATGAACAACGATATTCTGTTTCGGGTTGAGGTCAACGATAAGTTTTTGCTTTGAAGGTACCCAGTGCATACTCCCATCCTCTACCAAAGATAAATTGTATGGACTAAGCGAGTCCGTACCCATCAGTCTATTTATGCACGGGAATACAAAATCTTTTACCGAGTTATAGATTTCAATCTGTATTTCTCCATTAATTTAATAAAACTATTCTTGCAGTCCATTCTCCTCAATGGTAGCAATGTTGGAGTAATTTGAAGTACAAGAATCGTTAAGCCATTTGTAATTGCCACACGGTAAACATTATTGAAACATTGCCGACCGATAAAAGGAATTAATATCCAAAAAATCTGCATCTGACTTTTCATCGGTGTGCTGTCCGGTGGGATCAATTTTCAAGATACGGTCACCGTGAAAAACATACCCTCCCCTCATTAATCTCTCTGCAAATAGATGCTGATAAACGTTGTTGATCAAACCTATTTCTTCTTTGCTGATTTCAAGAATCAAATCCTTCATCAGATGAGGAGTAGAAAAAAAATATGAGATGAGATAAAATGACTTTTATTTTCAACTAATAATACATCATACTTAACTGGCAATTATAAAATTTTTTTTAATAATTTTATCAACAAACGTAGAAATGGTAAGAACTTATGACGTTTTATTAAGCCACTATTGTGGGTTGAGCAGCGCCACACAATCTTTTACCATAAACCAAACTCATTCTTTTTTTCTACATTTTTCATACCATTCAATACAATTTAACTCAATTTAGCTTTTTTTAACTTTTTGTTTTACAAATTAACAACAATTTAACCTTTTTTAAAT
This sequence comes from Artemia sp. Qi Xiang Cuo, assembly GCF_049724085.1. Classification (NCBI taxonomy): domain Eukaryota; kingdom Metazoa; phylum Arthropoda; class Branchiopoda; order Anostraca; family Artemiidae; genus Artemia; species Artemia sp. Qi Xiang Cuo. The sequence goes on from NC_142800.1 coordinate 22,012,571, forward strand.
AAATAAATAAAAATTAATTCCCACCCAACAAAAACTTTTTTAATCTAATTTTAAACTAAAACTAGTTTTTGACTCCCTAAAGCTCTCCAGGAAACCATTCCACAAATTAACTGCATAATTTCTAATTGCAAAACTAGATCGACTCGTACTCCTTACTTCTGAGACTAAGCTTCCGCGACCTCTAGTCCTATGATGATGATAATCAGAATTAAACTTTAAAAAATCTCTAAAATATTCTGGAGATAATCTATTAAGAACCTGGTAAGTAAACACTCCCGCCTGATGGTCCCTGATCAGACGAACATCTAAAATTCTAGAACTGATAAAACATTCACGCGTATGCTCATACTGAACAAACTCACCCAGTGCTCGAAGTGCCTTATTCTGAAGAATCTGCTGTCTTTTAATATTTGAAGTTAAATTAGATGCATAAATACAGCAACCATAAACAATAAAAGGATGAAAAACAGTATGATAGATATTTCTTAAAACACTTAAAGGTAACACGTGTTTCAAGCGCTGCATCACTCCAAGACCTCGTGCAAGTTTAGAAAAAATCATATTTATGTGTTTCTTCCAACTCAAATTATTATCAACATAAAATCCTAAATATTTATTTTTAAAAATCTGTGAAAGCGACAAATTTTCAAATACTATAGAAGCACCATTTAGAATTTTTCCTACCCTACTAAAAATCATATAATTTGTCTTAGAAGTATTAACAGCAAGGTAACTCAAGGAGGTAAATACCAAAGGTTTTCCAGCGTTTGGTTTGCTTTAGTCACTAGTTCTTCCAGTGACTGTGCAGACTGTGCAATGTGACTGTGCAAATGTATTGGATTTTAAAGCTTATCTGAAATAAATAAATTTCATCAAGATAAATCATAGCTGTCGAAACTTTTGAGCCTGAAAAAACTTTCTTTTGACCCTTAAAGTAAAAAAATCTGAATGAAAATTATACCTTCAGTAATGGAGTTCTAGAAAGCCTTACTATAGAGAATTTATGCTCCTGTCGGCAAAAATGTGGAATTTGATATTTTTTGCCAGAAGAACGATCACAGATGCGTGTTTATTTGTTTGTTGTTTCTTCTTCCCAGCGGTGATCGTATTGACCCAGCGGTCCTAGGATGTCACAAAATGGCTTATTCAAACGGAAATTAAAAGTTCTATTGGCCTTAAAAAAATCACGAGGGATTGAGGTCAGTCAACAGGAGCTAATATAGTACTGATTAATAGAAATATTGTTTATTTATAATAACGATTACATTAAAATACCATCATTCGATTAACCAACCATTGTACACATTGGGATTAGATAGCTAGTGACTGTCTGAGGTTCATTTCTGATTGTATCAAGGAAGAAAACCCGTAAAATTTTTCGTGTTTGTAATCAGATTTAGAATAGAAATGGTTTAGAATAGAAATAGAAATTCTAAACCAATAAATGGCTTAGAATAGAAAACGAGCTCTTGCTCAAACTAACTTGCATATGCAACTGAACTATAGTAGAGGCTTGCAAAGTAATATTTAATTATATTAAATAACTAACATTTGAAGAACAAACAATTGCATTTATTGGACCTAGTGAGCTGCCTGACTCCTTAAGGTTCGTCTTTTAATATTTCAAAAAAGAAGTAAGCCGTGAGCTTTTGCCTGTGTGTAATCTAGGATACAACAGTAGCTATCTGGTTCACAAAGACTCGATCATCGGATAAGGCTCAATTCCAGACACTGGCTTGAAACCTATACAGTAAGAGTCTTGAATAGGCTGAATTTGAAAGTTTGATTTTCATTAAGATTCTATGATTGTTAGGGGTTGTTTTTCCTTTTTTTGAAAATAATACAAATTTTTTCAGACTCTTAAAATTTTATGGATTAGAAAAAACTGGATGCAGCTTAAATATTTCACATCAGCAAAAGAATTTTATTCTTTTGATGTATCTAAGGATATTAAAATTTTATTTTTTAAGTTTCGGTTACAATTGAAACGAGTCTCTCTTACTATACACAGTTCGTTACCACAAACCGTTTGATAATTCAAATTAGAAAAAAACATGAAAATTAAAAAAAAAATTTTTGGATTACTATAAATACCGGTGCAACATAGATTCCAAACAGGAAAAAGTCTGTGGCTTTTTTTTATTTGGAATAGTAAAAGACGAACCTCAAAGTGTCAGGCAGGTGGCTAAACCCAAAGTATAGCATTGTTTATTCTTTACCAGATTTCAGTCAACTCTACAGCCATGATACCAATTTAGCTTACACAATTCCCTTCTGTCAAAAAGTTCATGTTAACGAACTGTACAGAAAGAGCGACTCGCCTCAATAGTATCCGAAATTCTAAAAACAAAATTTTAATATAAATAGATACATAAAAAGAATTGAATTTTTAGACTGATTTTAAATATATAAATTTCAACAGGTTTAGTCAAAAGTTACAAGCCTTGAAATTTCCCTTTTTTCAAAAAAAGGAAAAAACACCAATTAAAAGTCATAGAATCTTAATAAAAATCACACCGTCAGATTTAATGTATCAGAGAAACTTATTGTAAATGTTTGGAACTCCTATCTGCGAAAATTTAAAATTTGGTATTTTTGCAAGATGAAAGATCACGGATGCGTGTTCATTTGTTTTTCTTTTTCATTTTTACTAGGGGTTATCATATCTACCCAGAGATCCTAGAACTTCACAAGAGGGCTAATTCAAACGGAAATTAAAAGTTATAGTTCCTTTTTTACTCAAAAACAATAAAAAACATTAAAGAAAATCATTTTAATAACAAACCATTACATACATTGGATTTAGTTAGCTATTTGATTGTTTGAGGTTCGTCTCTTGCTCTTTCAAAGAAGAAAAAGCCTCAGGCTTTTTCTTGTTTGTAATATTGTAAAATTAAAAAAAACACCAGTTGCAACTAACGTCATTACATACAAGCTAGAATTTGCTCCTGAAAGCTGAAGATTATATAAGTTTCGTCGGTTAAAACAGTTTGTGGTAACGAACTGTACAGCAAGAGTAACTCGTCTCAATACGATCCAAAACTCTAAAGAAACAGTATTTTGATACAAATAGATGCAGCAAAAGAATTGAATTTTTTTTATTTTATATTATTTTGTATTAGAATTTATTTTACATTTTATATTCTACGCGCACAATTTCCTGAAACACTTCCAATCAAAATTATGGAGGAGCCATTTTGTTCAGCGTAGTTGATATTCAAATAGAAATTTCTTGGTTTTGACTAGGACGCCTCGTAACGAAGGAGTTTTCGTAGAAAATTCAGAAGGGGCTCATTCGATTAGAAAATGAAGTGGATTGTATCCTTTTTATTGGTCAGAAGTGATTGGAAGGCAACTAACCCCCCTTCAACGGCCACCATTTCCAACAAAACATGCAATCAAAAATTTGAGATAACCATTTTGTTCAGAGTAGTTGATTTCCAGATAAAATGCATATTTTTGAAGAGGAAACTCCCCTACAGCCCTCAGGGCAAGGTTTTTAATATATGCCCTGGGGTATAGAAGAACGGTGTGGCCATAATTTATTATTTATTTTTTTTCTTTAGATCAGGGCACTTCGCATCGAAGAAGTTGTCGTAGAATCTTCGAAAAGGGTTAATTAAATTGGAAATTGGAATTTCGCGTGCCCTTTCTAATAGTCGAAACTGATTGGAAGTAAACTAATACCTCTTTCACACCCATCATTTCCCAAACACATCCAATCAAAATTTTGGTATAGCCGTTTTGCTCAGCGTCTTTGATTTCGAGATGGAAATTACGTTTTTGAGGATGACACTGCCTCACAGTCCTCAGGACAAGGGTTTTAAGTTATAACCTTTGGCATATAAGGTTCTTATATAACATTTTTTTTTATAAACTTCAAAAACGACTCCTTCGGTTAACACTAAAAATGGCTAGTGCCCTCTTTAACAATCAAAATTGATTGGAAGGCAAATAACACCCCTTCTCACGCCCACCTTTTCCACAAACTCACCCAATTAAAATTTTGAAACAGTAATTTTGTTTCACGCTAAAGTTCAGAAAATTATATCTTTGAAAAGAACTCTCCCACTACACTCTTCAGGTCAAGGGTTATAAATTATACCCTGGGGGCATATAAGGTATTTATTGAAATCTTTGTTTAACAAACTTGAAAAAGGGCTCATTCGATTAGAAATTGGAGTGGCTAGCACCCTCTTTAATTTTCAAAAGGAATGGGAAGGCAACTAACACCCCATCCTCGCCCACCATTTCCTCAGACACATTCAATTGACATTTGAAGATAGCCATTTTATTCTGCGCAGTCTAAAGTTCAAGAAATTATACCTTTGAGCAGGAAACTCCCCCTTTAGTTTTCAGGGCAAGAGTTATAAGTTATGCCCTGGGGGTATATAAGGTTTTTATTGAAATCTTTGTTGTAAAAACTTGAAAAAGGGCTAATTCGATTGGTAATTAAAGGGCTAGTGCTCTTTTCAATAGTCAAAAATGATTTGAGGGCAACTAACCCCTTTTCACGCCAACACTTTCCACAAACACATCCAATGAAAATTTTGATATATTCATTTTGTTTCACGCAGTTTAAAGTTCCGGAAATTATATCTTTGAACAGAACTATCCCACGACAGTCCTCTGGGCAAGGGTTACAAGTTATGGCCTGGGGGACTATAAGATTTTCATTGAAATCTTTGTCGTAGAAACTTGAAAAATGGCTCTTTCGATTGGAAATTATAGTGGCTAGTGTCCTTTAAAATAGTTGAAAGTGATTAGAGGGTAACTGGTCCCCCTACGTCCATCATTCCCCCAAACACATCCAATTCAAATTTTGAGATAGCCATTTTTTTAAGCGTACTTGATTTCCAGATAGAAAATATACTTTTGAGGAGGACAATCCCTCACAATTTTCAGGGTAAAGATTTTATGCTATGCCCTGGGGGAATATAAGGTTTTTATAGAAAGCGTTATCGTACAGACTTCAGAAAAGGCTCTTTCGATTAGAAATTGGAGTGGCTTTTTCTCTTCTTATAGTCGCAAGTGATTGGAGGGCAACTAACACCCCTCTCACGTCCATATTTTCCCCAAACACATTCAATCAATAGTTTGAGATAGCCACTTTGTTCAACGTAGTTTTAAGTTCTGGAAATTAGGTCTTTGAGGACGAAAACCCCCCTACAGTGATCAGGGTAAGGGTTGTAAGTTATGCCCTTGGAGTATATAATGCTTTTATAGAGACACATTGTTGTAGAAACCTCAAAAATGGCTCATTTGATTGGAAATTAAAATGGCTAGTGCCCTCTTTAATAGCAAAAATTAATTAGAAGGCAACTAACACTCCATCTAAGACCACCATTTCCCCAAACACATCCAATATAAATTTTGAAGATAGCTATTTTGTTCCAAAAAGTTTCGAGTTCAGGAAATTTACCTTTGAGCAGGACACTCCCTTTACAGTCTTCAGGCCAAGGGTTATAAGTTATGCCCTTTGGGCATGTATGGTTCTTATTGAAATTTCTATCTGACTAACTTGTAGAAAAGCTCATTTGATTGGAAATTCAAAGGGCTAATGCTCTTTTTAATAGTCAAAAGTAATTTGAGGGCATCTAACCCCCTCTCACGCCCATCTTTTACTAAACACATCCAATTAACATCTTGTGATAGTGATTTTTTTCAAGCAGTTTAAAGCTCAGAAAATTGTACCTTTGAGCAGAAAATTACCCCTATAGTCTTCAGGGCAAGGGTTATAAGTTATACCCTGAGGGCATTTAAGGTTTTAATTAAAATCTTTGTCGTAGAAACTTGAAAAAGGACTCATTTGATTGGAAATTGATGTGGCTAGTGCCCTTTTTAATAGTGGAAAGTGATTGGAGGGCAATTAGCTCCCCTCCATGCCCATCATTCACGCAAACACATCCAATCAAAATTTTTAGATAATCATTTTGTTCAGCGTAGCTGATTTCCAGATAGAAAATATAGTTTTGAGGAGGACACTCCCCCACAACACTCAGAGCAAGAATTTTAATTTATGCCCGGGGGGCATATAAGAATAATGTTGGCACAATGTATTATTTATAATTTTTTTTTCTTTTAGAGCAGGGAGCTTCTTACCCAAGAAGTTGTTTTGGAAACTTCAAAAAGGGCTCAGTCAATTGGTAATTGGAGTAGATTGTGTCATTTTTAATAGTTAAAAGTGATTGGAAGGCACATACAATCCCTTCTACCCCCACCATTTCCCGAAACACATCCAAACAAAATGTTGAGATAGCAATTTTGTTCAGCGGAGTTGATTTTCACAAAGAAATTTCTTTGTTTTATACCAGGACACATCGTATAAAAGGAGGTGTCGTAGAAACATCCGAGGGGGCTCATTTAACAGAAAATTGAAACAGCTTGTGTCCTTTTTGATACCCGAAAGTGATTGGAATGCAACTAACCCCCTTCCGAGGCCACAATTTCCCACTAAGCCTGCAAAAAAAATTTGAGATAGCCATTTTGTTCAGCGTAGTTGATTTCCACATAGAAAATATGATTTGAGGAGGATATTACCCCGGAGCCCTCCGGGCAAGGGTGCTAAGTTATGCACAGAGAGGATATAAGGTTTTTACAGAAAGTGTTGTCTTAAAACTTAAAAAAAAGCTCTTTTGACTGGGAATTGGAATGGCTTGTGCTTTTTTTCATAGTCGAATGTGTTTGAAGGGCAACTAAAACCCCTCTTATGCCCACCTTTTCCTCAAACACATCCTATCAAAATTTTGAGATAGCCATTTTGTTCAAAGTGGTTTTAAGTTCCGGAAATTAGGTCTTTGAGAATGTACCCCCCCCTCCTCAAAATCCTCATGGCGAGGGTTGTAAGTTATGTCCTAGGGGTATATACGGTTTTTATAAAACGTGTTTTCGTAGAAACTTGAAAAAGGGCTTATTCTTTAGGAAATTAAAAGGGCTAGTACCCTTTTTAATAGTCGGATGTGTTCTTATATATTTGCTCTGATCAAACAGATTGTGTAGAACTAGAATAAAAAAAACTTTTCATGATATGAGCGAATAATAAAGAATTATAGTGTTTTCTGAAACCATTGTTGAATAGATTCAGCTAAATCGTCAATTATCAGCCAAGAGTTTGGTTCAATAATGTCGAAAGCATCGAGTCCCTGTATGAATTATACCACCATCTCCGATGTAGCAATAGCTTTAATTTTATCGTAAGACTCCTACCAAACACTGTAGCAATAGAAGATTTTTTTGGCTTTTCAATAAACATTTTATCACAATTTTTAATTATTTTAGTTGAGTGTCCTTTTGCCTGACATTGAGGGACCACATAGAAACGATCTGAATGGTGTTTTAAATAGATATATAGTGCTGCTCACTTCAACAGCTCACGCATAATTAACTGTAAACTCTAAATTCCTAGTAACTAAATTATGTCTCTATTGCTACTTCTACTCTTTTCAAGAATTAGAATAGAAACAAAATCAATAAAGTATCATATTTTCTTTTATTTTTAATGTAATAGCACTTTAAAAATATAACAGCCAGGAAAAAGCACTTTATATTGAATAAATACAATTGATCAAGATTTTTTTTATTTCTTTACAAAAAAAATATAAAAAAACAACAACAACAAAAAAAACAACAAAATTTATTTGAAATATGCATTAGGAAAAACACTTTTTTATTTAACAATAAATAAACATAAAATAATATCATAGTTTTTTGTTTTTTTGTTATTTACTCTAAAATTATCATTTAAAACACATTTAATAAAAAACTACAACATTTTGAATTTGACCCGGGGGTCACCCATACCCCCGGGGCAACCTCTGCGGCGGCCAAAGACTGAACCTGCAAGCGTAGGGAACCCACTCTGGCGGACCAGAGCCTTACCAGGGCGCGATATTATGAAGAAATAACTCTAACTTGCACAAGCATACAAAAAAAATATATAAAAAATGTCCCCCCCCCAGCCACCCACAGTGAATTACGACAGAGTTTAAGTTAATTTATCCGGATCAAGTTGTTTTATGTTCTCTGTACATTAAAGTCGATATGATTTCAAATTGTATAAGTGTGGAAGTACTTTCACACAATCCTCAAGTACATAAACTATGTCTGATATGGCCAACATGGTTTTTTTCTGAACTCTAACTGTGTAGTTTTTCAATTGTAAAGAGAGATTCGCCATGGCTTTTGCTCATGGGACTAAACTGCGTTCTACTTTGTTTCTATAGACACTCATGTTAAAATTATTTTTACAAAGTGTGTATCCATCCTCTTGCGAACTTGTTGATATCCTTATTGTGGGTTTTCACGCAGTATACCTTTGGAACAGGAAACAAACCATTAGATATCAGGCCCATTCCCGTCTCAGATTTTAACATTAAAAATTGATTTGGGGCCTGGCGTTTCACTAGCTCCAGATAGAGGGATTCACCCCACTTGGTTCAGTCCATCCGAGAGCTAATGTACCATGCGCACATTGTAATAAAGTTGTACACATTGTAATAATTGTGCCTTGCACACATTGTAATATAATGACAACGCGAGTTTTTTTAGATTTCTGTTATTGCACTCCCACCTAAAGCATTTTTAGTAAAAATGACGTTTCTTTTCTTGCGGTATAGAAGGACCACACTAGAGTCTATGATTGTGAAAGAAGTAGAGTTCGGGTCAGTGATGATTCTAGGGTAATCTTTTGGATTGGTTACAATGTCCTATGGACTTCTGTTGCGTACGCTTTCTTAAATTTTATCAAAGAATCAGTTTAAAATGAATTTATAGATCTTTTTTTGAACCTCTGTTTATGCATGTGAACGTTTACTGACAAAGGTGTCAATAAATATTTTCATGTATAGCTTTTGATCAAACTGGGGGACTCTATTTATCTTTGTGACTTTGAAACAATTGGATAACATCCACCGCAATAGCACATGATAAACAACGATATTCTGTTTCGGGTTGAAGTCAACGATAAGTTTTTCCTTTGAAGGTACACAGTGCATACTCCCATCCTCTACCAAAGATAAATTGTATGGACTCAGCGAGTCCGTACCCACCAGTCTATTTATAACAGGTATACAAAATATTTTACCGAGTTATAGATTTCCATGGGTATTTCTCCATTAATTTAATAAACTATTCTTGCAGTCCATTTTCCTCAATGGTAGCAATGTTTGAGAAATTTGAAGTACAAGAATCGTTAAGCCATTTGTAATTGCCACACGGTAAACAGTATTGAAACATCGCCAACCGATAAAGGGAATTAATATCCAAAAAATCTGCATCTGACTTTTCATCAATGTGCTGTCCGGTGGTATCAATTTTCAAAATAAGGTCACCGTGAAAAACATACCCTCTCCTGATTAATCTCTCTGCAAATAGATGCTGATACACGTCGTTGATCAGACCCATTTCTTATTTCCTGATTTTAAGAATCAAATCCTTCATCAGATGAGTAGTAGAAAAATCATATGAGATGAGATACGATGACTTTTATTTCAACTAATAAAACATCATACTTAAATGGCAATTATAACATTTTTTTTGAATAATATTATCAACAAACGTCGAAATGGTAAGAACGTATGACGTTTTATTAAGCCACTATTGTGGGTTAAGCAGCGTCACACAATCTTTTATCATAAACCAAACTCATTCACTCTTTTTGCTCTTTTCATACCATTCAATACAATTTAACTCAATTTAACTTTTTTTTAAGTTTTTGTTTTACAAGTTAACTACAATTTAACCTTTTTTTAAATGAATAAATAAAAATTAATTCCCACCCAACAAAAACTTTTCTAATCTAATTTTAAACTAAAACTGGTTTTTTGACTCCCTAATGCTTTCCGAGAAACCATTCCACAAATTAACTGCATAATTTGTAATTGCAAAACTAGATCGACTCGTACTAGTTACTTCTGAAACTAAACTTCCGCAACCTCTAGTCCTATAATGATGATAATCAGAATTAAACTTAAAAAAATCTCTAAAATATCCTGGAGATAATTTATTAAGCACGTTGTAAGTAAAGGCTCCCGCCTGATGGTCCCTGATCAGACGAAAATTTAAAATTCCAGAACTGATAAAACATTCACACGTATGCTCATACTGAACAAACTCACCCAGTGCTTGAAGTGCCTTATTCTGAAGAATATACAGTCTTTCAATATTCGAAGTAAAATTAGATGCATAAATACAGCAACCATAAACAATAAAAGGATGAAAAACAGTATGATATATATTTCTTAAAACACTTAAAGGTGTTATGTAATGTTTTTTGAGTAATAATTATGGATTATTGAACTATAAGTTTTGACGTCTCAAAGCTTTGTTTCCATGGCACAATCAGATCTGATTTAAGAGATACGAATTCTTATAGGCTAGCAGGGGTTAGAAAAATTCTTCTAAGCTGTGGCGATGACAACTTTTGGTGTTTGCAGGGATGAAAAAACGTGGCCTCTTCTTCTCTGACTATCTGGAGATCAGATTCCTTTGGGATCATTTACCTTGGAGACTTACGAACTAATTACCTATTATTATACTAGACGCAGACAAATAAATGAAATAAACACAGATAAGAAAGACAATAGATTTATTGAACTTACGTGCTTAGTTGTACAGCAACGGGTCACTTCAATGTCAATAATGGTGACCGAGAAGAAAGAGTTAAAACTTCTATCTCAATGGATCTTCTCAAGTCAGACTTACGATTCTAATTTAAAAAAAACATCTACCCCACTTCCAAACGCAGTTTTCGTCCTGCGCTGTAAGGACTGCTTGCCATTGGCTCACGTGGCACAAGGACGCGAATCCTCGTCCAATAGTCTCTTTTAAATGTTTTTGATGATTCAAGCATTCACACGGTTTTTTTTGCCATTTAAACTTTATTAGAAATGTTTTGCTTAGCATTTTTTTTTGCTACTAATTATCTTTGCGAAATTTGAACGACTAGCGTCGTTGTTTGACTGAAGCTAGAATGCAATTTATCTTTTTGCTGATTAAAATTTTAGACTCTTGGAAGTGGTATTTGAACTCAATTAGGGGACGTTTAATTTCTGCCCGAATCATCTTGAGAAGGAAAGAATCCTGTATTTTAAATATATCATGGTACACATCACCCTTCCCATCAATTAATGACGTCCCGTCATTAGTAACTGCTGATTAGGAGTGCTAAAAATTTTTCAATTATTTTTCTTATTTTATTCTACATCCCTATCTAAATTCCATCTATAGGACAAAGATTTTTTATGGTTCTAGATTAGCTACTATAATAAGGATTTTTTTTTATATCTAGCACTGATTACTTTCATATTTCCAACAAAGTTGGGGCTATTCTACATTTATATTAGTTTTTTTTTGATGTCTATGTGGCATACTACATTCTATCTACACTACATTAAATGAATAGCTTGACGACGCTACACATAACTATCTGGATATCTAATACTACATACAAAAACGATTTAAAACACACAATATTGTGTTTACCATGTTCACTGGTAATTTTAAAATACTTTCACTATTGCGATTGTTGAAGTGTTAAAGTTATTAGGAAGTAACACATGTAGATTCACATCTATTCATCACCTTCGTGTCCTTAGTGTACTACACCCTTCTGTTGTAAATTATTGTCCTTCACTCTTTTTGTCTTGGCAAAAATTTTGAAGCATTTAGGTTATGGTTTCTTCATGGAACAGTTCGAATCTAGTTGTCTTTACACGACAAGTTTTCCCCAATAGTCAACTGGGAAATGACCGTTAAATATCGTTCTAATAGTCAACTGGGAAATGATGCTTCCCACTACAGGTGTTGGTGTTTTTTCTTCTCAGCATATCATTTTTTAGGATTTTTGAGGCACATAGAGAATGTATTCTCGCGTAAAATTGTTCATTTGTGCCCTTTGAAACGGGTTGTCGTCATACTATAGTGACTCTCTTAATATATTGTATTTAAGTTCAACTTCAAACATCTTCAAATATCGTTCAACTTCAAATGTCGTTAAATATCGTTTATCTTGTATTGATCGATGGGGTTCTCAAAATTAAACTTCAAATTGTCTCTAACTTCAGCTTCAAATATCTTCAAATGTCTTTAAGTATTATTTAAGTTCAAATATGGCTAAATATCGTTTATCTAGTTCTGATCGATGTGGTTCTCAGAATTAAACTTCAAATTGTCTTTAACTTCAGCTTCAAATATCTTCAAATGTCTTTAGGTATTATTTAACTTCAAATATCGTTAAATATCGTTTATCTTGTTCTGATCGATGTGGTTCTCAAAATTTATGTGATTATATAGTTCGTTAAAGCACTTGATACTGAGGTTCAAATATAGTGTTACCTGATACGTAATATGGTTTATGGTCGAAGAAACAACGATCAAGGGTAACTGTTGTTCTCGTAGATGAAGTTGGGAAGAAAATTGTCTGGAGTTATGGTGAGTACTCTTCGTTGGTTGAGATATGATGAAAATAGATGTTACTGGGTCGTATCTGTACTGGGCAGCTCATTGTAATACTCAATGACCAATGTGTCCATTTATTTTCCTGTAATAAAAACAGCGAGGCAGAATCCCACGTTCTTTAAAGTAAATACACATACAATAATTCACGCATTAATTGGGTTACAATTGTTCCCATTGGGAAGTTCAATACACAGATATTTCTTATAAAATATTAATTCTTCAACTTTAAGTATGGTCTCTTATTATACTTTCTAATATATACTACTACATGCACTTTATTTTAACTTCTTTTAACACTTAGTTAATTTTACAATAGATTTAAAATAATCATTTAAACAGAGTATGCTACATGGTTAATTTTTGAGGTCTAACTTTACGACTCATTTCATGCCTGCATTGTTCACGCACGTCCGTGCTGTTTAAGAAACGCATGTTGCAGCGTCATAACCACACGGTTTTACGTAAACGATACTACAATGAGGGAATAAGACATAACAAGGACGAGTGGAGACCTCTATACCCACTCGTTTTCTGATGTCTTCCCTATTTCTTGGCTTAGACGTTCTCATGGGGTTCCGGGTTTAACGGCTGAAATGCAGAGGTGTTCTTCTTTGTTTCCCCGTGTTATTTTCTTGGATTTTCAGTAATTACGAGGCAACATTGGTGCCTCTTATTCGCATTTCGAATAAGGTAATTAGATGCAGGGTTCCAAGCTTGCCCGCGTAGATTCCAGTTGATGCTTGGCAAAGAATATAAGCGTAATGAAGAACTGACATCAATATCTTTTTAGAAGGCTATTGTTTGAGCAAATCCTTCAGAACTAAGTAAATAAATATTATATTAAGGTCTTATTAGAATCTGTTAAGGGAAAAACATCTTCAAATTAATGGGGAATTCCGTGTGGGTTTTACTTAGTCGCCGTTGGACATACACAGGGTTTCAATCCATGTATCTTAATTGATCAAATGGTTTTAAAATTTTCCATATTATTACTGAGGATATAATTTCACATCCACCGTGAAATTCTACATATAAACGTACCAATAGGGTGTTTGGTTATAGTTACCAATAGTTGGCTATTGGTACATATTACTCGAGTAAGAAACATTATATTTCTCGAGTAAGAAACACATGAATAAGCAAACTTGCTGCACATAATTACACTGGTAGGCCTAAAATAATTATAATCTGCACTAAGATAAAATATTTCATATAATTAGACGCTTCTGTACTGATAATTTCTTGTTTTTTTTTTTTGATAATATCCATCTTGGTTAGGACATGGGTCGATTTTTAATAGAAAATCTGAGGGGGACCTGAGTTAGTATATGTAAGATATAAAGTGACTGACTTGCGAAAATATTTCACAAAAATCAGAGTACAATATATGTCATATATAAACCAATGAAATTAAAGAACGTTTTTGTAACAGAACTATAGAGCAGTGATCTCTCTGTTATTGTATACGTCTTAGATATAAACTAATGAAATTAAATTTTTCGCCAAGGAGCTAAAGATATTAATGCCTCTGTTTCTCTTTGGAAGTAATGTTTATCACAGAGCTGTAGGACAGCATACGTCATAGATATATTATAATGAAATTAAAAAGCTTTTCTTTTTTTTTCCTCGGAGCTATAAGAAAGTAAATTCTCTGTTTCTCTTTCAAAGCTATCAGATCCAAAAAACGAAAACTTAGCTCACTGAAGTTTCTATTCAACCTTTAAGTATTGTTTTGACTGGCCCTGGTTGGCATAAAAATACTAGTTTCTTACACTTGAAGGACTGAGAAATATCCCTTCCTACGGTCGTTTTCAAAAAAAAAATACAAAAAATAATAATGGGCCTTGGGTTCCTCCCCAGCCTTCCCACAAGACGTGGTCCAACGCCAGTTGTCATTCTTAGTCGACCACGATCTTCCTACCTTTGGTTATTTTCTGTGATCGTCAACGTTTTGACATCACTTGTATTTTTTTTTTCATTAATATTGACTTGGTTAACTTTACTTGCACACTGTTAAATTTATTATGGTGTTAAATTTATTATATTTGAAATTTGTCTTTACATTAATTAAGGATATTTCCATCTGTCAGGTTTTTTAACAATTCTACCTGACTGTGTCGTTATTTTCTCCTCTGTTTCTTGTGGTTTTTTCTTTTTCGGTTTTTCTAGCGAAATAAGGTCAAACTCGGGCTATCTGGAGATCAGATTCCTTTGGGAGCATTTACCTTGGAGACTTACGAACTAATTACCTATTATTAGACTAGACGCAGACATATAAATGAAATAAACACAGATAAGAAAGACAATAGATTTATTGAACTTACGTGCTTAGTTGTACAGCAACGGGTCACTTCAATGACAATAATGGTGACCGAGATGAAAGAGTTAAAACTTCTATCTCAATGGATCTTCTCAAGTCAGACTTACGATTCTAATTTAAAAAACACATCTACCCCGCTTCCAAACGCAGTTCTTTCGTCCTGCGCTGTAAGGACTGCTTGCCATTGGCCCACGTGGCACAAGAACGCGAATCCTCGTCCAATAGTCTCTTTTAAATGTTTTTGATGATTCAAGCATTCACACGGTTTTTTTTTTTCCATTTAAACTTTCTTAGAAATGTTGTGCATAGCATTTTTTTTTGCTACTAATTATCTTAGCAAAATTCGAACGACTAGCGTCGTTGTTTGACTGAAGCTAGAATGCAATTTATCTTTTTGCTGATTAAAATTTTTAGACTCTTGGAAGCGGTATTTGAACTCAATTAGGGGACGTTTAATTTCTGCCCGAATCATCTTTAGAAGGAAAGAATCCTGTATTTTAAATATATCATGATACAAAGGTAACACGTGTTTCAAACGCTGCATCACTCCGAGACCTCGTGCAAGTTTAGAAAAAATCATATTTATGCGTTTCTTCCAACTCAAATTATTATCAACATACAATCCTAAATATTTATTTTTTTAAATCTGTGAAAGCGACAAATTTTCAAATACTATAGAAGCACCATTTACAATTTTTCCTAACTTACTAAAAATCATATAATTTGTCTTAGAAGTATTAACAGCAAGGTAACTCAAGGAGGTAAACACCAGAAGATTTTCCAGTGTTCGGTTTGCTTTATTCACTAGTTCTTCAAGTAACTGTGTATAAATCGTCAAAGCAGTATTATCTGCAAATGCTGTAACAGTTGTTTCAGGCATGTAGAACCTCAGAGTATCGACATATACGAGAAAGAGTAATGGACCCAGGACTGAGCCCTGAGGTACTCCAAATTATACAGGATAGACTCTAATAACGATCTCATCTGGCATTACTTTAGTTAACCTTCCATACAAATATGATTTAAACCAATCTAAGAAAACATCTTTTATCCCCAGACTAGATAGGCGACACAGCAGCAACTCAAATTCCACAGTGTCGAAGGCTTTTTTGAAGTCGACAAAGATTGTTAAAGGAATAAAACCTTTTTCTGGAGCTCCATTGATTACATCCAGAAGATGATGAACAGCATGGCTAGTAGAATGTTTACTGTGGAAATCAAAATGGCTGTCACACAATATTCCTAGTTTATCCAAATATTCACTTTTCTCCTGTGAATTATCTTTTCATGGATTTTTGAAAAAATAGGTAATAAAGAAATCGGTCACCAATTCGATAGTTCTTGTTTCTTGCCCCCTTTATACAATGGTATTACCTTTGCCAGTTTAAGAGCACTAGGGAATTCACCAGTCTGGAGTGATGGTTTTATTAAATCAGTTAGACAAGGTAATATATTAACTAGGATAGCATTTACAGCTCTAAGATTAAGTTCATCTATTCCGGCCGAGTTGGACTTCAGTCCTTTCACTGTGCTCTTGATCTCCTTTGTTGTGCACTTTTCGAACGAAAAAAATGTGCCCTTCGCCTCAATTATCAATACTTTACCAGATATCTTCTAGACTTTTTAGCTACTTCTTCCCTAATACTCGCGCCTATGCTCTTGAAATGTTTTCCGAATCCATCTGCCATTTCCTGTTTATCAGTGATTTCACTTTTATTCACCAACAGACTCTTTACTCCATCATTATCATTAGTCTTCCTTTTTAAAACCACATTTATTAGTCACCAGGTTTCTTTTGCCTCACCACTTTTACCATCAAAAGCAAAAGCATAATATGCTTTTTTCTCACTGCGACGCTTATGGTTACCTTTGTTTCTGACTTGCTTAAATTCTTCAAATAAACTCAAGTTTTCCGGGCGAACATTCATAAGCCTGTCAAACGCTGAAGTTGTATTCTGCTCTTCGCCAACTTCATCCCATGCTATAGTACTAATTTGCTCTTTCAGCTTTTTCAAGTTATTATTTCTCATATCTCTATAAACTCTCTTACTTAGGTTTTAAGTCGAAGTCTTAATACTATTTATCATACAAACAATCGGTAGGTGGTCAGAAGCAGGTTGAAGGAGAACATCACATAATGCTTGCTTCAATAGATTTGAAGAAACAAATATGTTATCAATTAATGTTTCTGACTGAGCAGTGATACGGAAAGGAATCAGATTCACTGGGTACAAATCAAGAGATAATGCAAGATTTAAAAATTCTAAATTAAAACTATTTAAATTCAATAAATCAAAATTAAAATCACCCAGAAGAAAACACTTTGATCGATTAGACTGCGCCCTGCTTAAAAACGGATCAAATTCCAGAAGAAATTCCTCTGGATGAGCAGCAGAGGGTCTATAATCCAGGCAAACAATTAACTTTTTACCACTATTTATTTCAGTCTCAATAGGAAAAATTTCAATTTTACTTTCATTCCATAAATAAAGGTCATCCCTTTTCTCAAAATTCAATCCCTCTCTCACCAAAAATGCAAGTCCAGCGCACCCCACTGAATGCCATGACTTTGATATCAGTTGGTAACCTGGCAAAGTGTAGGAAGAGAGAAGACTATACATACTCAAGAATGATTCACAAGTACATACTTAAAGCCCCAAATCAAACTCACATTCCCCATAGATTTTATCGATGTTCTTTTGCACATTGCCCAAACGAGTCAATATATCACTAGCCAAGTATATTCTGTATACTATATATTTTTCTCAGACTCTTAACATTTTATGGATTACAATAAACTGGATGAAGCTTAAATATTTTACATCAGAATAAGAATCTTATTCTTTTGATGTATCTAAGGATATTAAAATTCCATTTTTTTAAGTTTCGGTTACTATTGAGAAGAGTCTCTCTTACCATATACAGTTCGTTACCACAAAACGTTTGATAATTCAAATTAGAAAAAAACTTGAAAATAAAAAAAAAAAATTTTTGGATTACTATAAATACCGGTGCAACATAGATTCCAAACAGGAATATCTGTGGATTTTTTTTATTTGGAATAGTAAAAGACGAACCTCAAAGAATCAGGCAGCTGGCTAAACCCAAAATATGCCATTATTTATTCTTTTCCAGTTTTAAGCAATCTCTAAGGCCATGATAACAATTTAAATTACACAATTCCTATCTGTCAAAAAGTTCATGGTGAGGAACTGTACAGAAAGAGCGACTCACCTCAATAGTAACTGAAATTCTAAAAAAAAAAATTAATTTCAATAAATACACAAAAAGAATTGAATTTTTAGGCTGATTTTAAATATATAAACTTCAACAGGTTTAGTCTTAAATTATCAAAAGTTACGTGCCTTGAAATTTTCCTGTTTTAGAAAAAGGAAAAAACACCAACTAAAAGTCATAGAATCTTAATAAAAATCACACCATCAGATTTGGTGTATCAGAGAACCTTATTGTAAATGTTTGAAACTCCTATCTGCAAAAATCTGGAATTTGGTATTTTTGCAAGATGAAAGATCACAGATGCGTGTTTATTTGTTTTTCTTTTTCATTTTTACTAGAGGTTTATATATCTACCCAAAGATCCTAGAACTTCACAAGAGGCCTAATTCAAACGGAAATTAAAAGTTATAGTTTCTTTTTTACTCAAAAACAATAAAAAACATTAAAGAAAATCATTTTAATAACCACCCATTACATACATTGGATTTAGTTAGCTATTTTTTTGTTTGAGTTTCGTCTCTTGCATTTTCAAAGAAGAAAAAGCCTCAGGCTTTTTCTTGTTTGTTTTATCGTAAAATTAAAAAAACATCAGTTGCAACTAACGTCATTACATACAAGCTAAAATTTGCTCGTGAAAACTGAAGATTCTACAAGTTTTGTTGGTTAAAACAGTTCGTGGTAACGAACTCTACAGCAAGAGTAACTCGTCTCAATACGATCCGAAACTCTAAAGAAACAGTATTTTGATACAAATAGATGCAGCAAAAGAATTGGATTTTTGTTGATTTTATATTATTTTGTATTTGAATTTATTTTACATTTTATATTCTACGCCCACCAATTCCTGAAACACTTCCAATCAAAATTTTGGAGGAGCCATTTTGTTCAGTGTAGTTGATTTTCAAATAGAAATTTCTTGGTTTTAGACTAGGACGCCTCGTATCGAAGGAGTTTTCGGATAAAATTCAGAAGGGGCTCATTCGATTAGAAAATGAAGTGGCTTGTACCCTTTTTATTGGTCGGAAGTGATTGGAAGGCAGCTAAACCCCCTTCAACGGCCACCATTTCCCACAAAACATGCAATCAAAATTTTGGGATAACTATTTTGTTCAGTGTAGTTGATTTCCAGATAAAATATATTTTTGAGGAGGACTCTCCCTTACAGCACTAAGGGCAAGATTTTAATATATGCCCTGGGGGCAAAGAAGAACGGTGTTGGCATAATCTATTATTTTTTTTTCTTTAGACCAGGGCACTTCGAATCGAAGAAGTTGTGATAGAATCTTCGAAAAGGGCTAATCAAATTGGAAATTCAGTGGCCTGTACCCTTTCTAATAGTCGAAACTGATTGGAAGTAAACTAATACCTCTTTCGCACCCACCTTTTCCCGAAACACATCCAATCAAACTTTGGTATAGCCGTTTTGCTCAGCGTCTTTGATTTCGAGATGGAAATTACGTTTTTGAGGACGACACTCCCTCACAGTCCTCAGGACAAGGGTTTTAAGTTATGACCTGGGGCATAAAAGGTTTTTATAGAACAATTTGTTGTAGCAACTTCAAAAACGGCTCATTTTGTTAACACTGAAAATGGCTAGTGCCCTCTTTAATAGTTGAAATTGATTGGAAGGCAACTAACACCCCTTCTCTTGCCCAGCTTTTCCACAAACTCATGCAATTAAAATTTTGAAACATTGATTTTGTTTCACGCTAAAGTTCAGAAAAATATATCTTTGAAAAGAACTCTCCTACTACAGTCTTAGAAATTGGAGTGGCTAGCGCTCTCTTTAATTTTCAAAATGAATTGGAAGGCAACTAACACCTCATCCTCACCCACCATTTCCTCAGACACATTCAATTGACATTTGAAGATAGCCATTTTATTCTGCGCAGTCTAAAGTTTAAGAAATTATACCTTTGAGCAGGAAACTCTCCCTATAGTCTTCAGGGCAAGAGTTATAAGTTATGCCCTGGGGGTAAATAATGTTTTTATTGAAATCTTTGTTGTAAAAACTTGAAAAAGGGCTAATTTGATTGGTAATTCAAAGGGCTACTGCTGTTTTCAATAGTCAAAAGTGATTTGAGGGCAACTAACCCCTTCTCACGCCATCACTTTCCACAAACACATCCAATGAAAATTTCGATATAGTCATTTTGTTTCACACAGTTTAAAATTCAGAAAATTATATCTTTGAACAGAACTATCCCACGACAGTCCTCTGGGCAAGGGTTACAATTTATGGCCTGGGGGAATATAAGGTTTTCATTGAAATCTTTGTCGTAGAAACTTGAAAAATAGCTCTTTCGATTGGAAATTAGAGTGGCTAGTGTCCTTTAAAATAGTTAAAAGTGATTAGAGGGTAACTGGTCCCCCTACGTCCATCATTCCCCCAAACACATCCAATTCAAATTTTGAGATAGCCATTTTTTTAAGCGTACTTGATTTCCAGATAGAAAATATACTTTTGAGGACACTCCCTCACAACTTTCAGGGTAAAGATTTTATGCTATGCCCTGGGGGAATATAAGGTTTTTATAGAATGCGTTATTGTACAGACTACAGAAAAGGCTCTTTCGATTAGAAATTGGAGTTGCTTTTGCTCTTCTTATAGTCGCAAGTGATTGGAGGGCAACTAACACCCCTCTCACGTCCATATTTTCCCCATACACATTCAATCAATAGTTTGAGATAGCCACTTTGTTCAACGTAGTTTTAAGTTCTGGAAATTAGGTCTTTGAGGACGAAAACCCCCCTACAGTGATCAGGGTAAGGGATGTAAGTTATGCCCTGGGAGTATATAATGTTTTTATAGAACAAATTTTTGTAGAAACTTCAAAACGGGCTCATTCGATAGGAAATTGAAATGGCTAGTGCCCTCTTTAATAGCCAAATTTGATTAGAAGGCAACTAACACCCCATCCAAGCCCACCATTTCCCCAAACACATCCAATATAAATTTTGAAGATAGCCATTTTGTTCCACAAAGTTTCGAGTTCAGGAAATTTACCTTTGAGCAGGACACTCCCTTTACAGTCTTCAGGCCAAGGGTTATAAGTTATGCCCTTTGGGCATGTAAGGTTCTAAAATTCCCCCTATAGTCTTCAAGGCAAGGGTTATAAGTTATACCCTGGGGGCATTCAAGGTTTTAATTAAAATCTTTGTCGTAGAAACTTGAAAAAGGACTCATTTGATTGGAAATTGATGTGGCTAGTGCCCTTTTTAATAGTGGAAAGTGATTGGAGGGCAATTAGCTCCCCTCCATGCCCATCATTCACCCAAACACATCCAATCAAAATTTTTAAGACAATCATTTTGTTAAGCGTAGCTGATTTCCAGATAAAAAATATAGTTTTAAGGAAGACACTCCCCCACAACACTCAGAGCAAGAATTTTAAATTATGCCCGGGGGGCATATAGGAATAATGTTGGCACAACGTATTATTTATAAAAAAAATTTTCTTTGAGAGCAGGGAGCTTCTTACCCAAGAAGTTGTTTTGGAAACTTCGAAAAGGGCTCAGTCAATTGGTAATTGGAGTAGATTATGCCCTTTTCAATAGTAAAAAGTGATTGGAAGGCAAATACAACCCCTTCTACGCCCACCATTTCCCGAAACACATCCAAACAAAATGTTGAGATAGCAATTTTGTTCAGCGGAGTTGATTTTCACAAAGAAATTTCTTTGTTTTATGCCAAGACACATCGTATCAAAGGAGGTGTCGTAGAAACTTCAGAAGGGGCTCATTTAACTGGAAATCGGAACAGCTTGTGTCCTTTTTTATACCCGAAAGTGATTGGAATGCAACTTACCCTCCTTCCGAGGCCACCATTTCCCGCAAAACATGCAAGCAAAATTTTGAGATAGCCATTTTGTTCAGCGTAGTTGATTTCCACATAGAAAATATGTTTTTGAGGAGGATATTACCCCGGAGCCCTCCGGGCAAGGGTGATAAGTTATGCACAGAGAGGATATGCACTGGGAATTGGAATGGCTAGTGCTTTTTTTCATAGTCGAATGTGTTTGAAGGGCAACTAAAACCCCTCTTATGCCCATCTTTTCCTCAAACACATCCTATCAAAATTTTGAGATAGCCATTTTGTTCAACGTAGTTTTAAGTTCCGGAAATTATGTCTTTGAGAATGCGCGCCCCCCCCCCACAGTCCTCATGGCGAGGGTTGTAAGTTATGTCCTAGGGGTATATATGGTTTTTATAAAACGTGTTGTCGTAGAAACTTGAAAAAGGGCTTATTCTTTAGGAAATTAAAAGGGCTAGTACCCTTTTTAATAGTCGGATGTGTTCTTATATATTTGCTCTGATCAAACAGATTGTGTAGAACTAGAATAAAAAAAACTTTTCATGATATGAGCGAATAGTAAAGAATTATAGCATTTCATGTTTTCATTGTTGAATGGATTCAGCTAAATTGTCCATAATCAGCCAAGAGTTTGGTTCAATAATATTGTAAACATCGAGTCCCTGCAAGAATTGTACCACCATCTCCGATGTAGCAATAGCTTTAACTCTATTGTATGACTCCTGCCAAACACTGTAGCAATAGAAGATTTTTTTGGCTTTTCAATAAACATTTTATCACAATTTTTAATTAATTTAGTTTAGTGTCGTTTTGCCTGACATTGAGGGACCACATAGAAACGATCTGAATGGTGTTTTAAATTGATACATATTGCTGTTCACTTCAACAGCTCACGTATAATTAACTGTAAACTCTAAATTCCTAGTAACTAAAGAATTTCTCTATTGCTACTTCTACTCCTTTCAAGAGATAGAATAGAAACAAAATCAATAAAGTATCATATTTTCTTTTATTTTTAATATAATAGCACTTTAAAAATATAACAACCAGGAAAAAGCACTTTATATTGAATAAGTACAATTGATGAAGATTTTTTTTTATTTCTTTACAAAAAAAAATTATAAAAAAACAACAACAACAAAAACAACAACAAAATTTATTTGAAATATGCATTAGGAAAAACACTTTTTTATTTAACAATAAATAAACATAAAATAATATCATAGTTTTTTGTTTTTTTTTAATTACACAAAAATTATTATTTACAACACATTTAATGAACAACAGCAACATTTTGAATTTGACCCGGGGGTCACCCATACCCCCGGGGCACCCTCTGCGGCGGCCAAAGACTGAACCTGCAAGCGTAGGGAACCCACTCTGGCGGACCAGAGCTTGACCAGGACGCGATATTATGAAGAAATAACTCTACCTTGCACAAGCATACAAAAAAAATATCTAAAAAATGTCCCCCCCCCCACCACCCACCTTGAATTACGACAGAGTTTAAGTTAATTTATCCGGATTGAGTTGTTTTCTGTTCTCTGTACATTAAAGTCGATCTGATTTCAAATAGTATCCGTGTGGAAGTACTTTCACACAATCCTCAAGTACATAAACTATGTCTGATATGGCCAACATGGTTTTTTTCTGAACTCTAACTGTGTAGTTTTTCAATTGTAAAGAGAGATTCGCCATGGCTTTTGCTCTTGGGACTAAACTGCGTTCTACTTTGTTTCTATAGACACTCATGTTAAAATTATTTTTACAAAGTGTGTATCCATCCTCTTGCAAACTTGTTTGATATCCTTATTGTTGGTTTCCACGCAGTATACCTTTGGAACAGGAAACAAACCATTAGATATCAGGCCCATTCCCGTCTCAGATTTTAACATTAAAAATTGATTTGGGGCCTGGCGTTTCACTAGCTCCGGATAGAGGGATTCACCCCAGTTGGTTCAGTCCATCCGAGAGCTAATGTACCATGCGCACATTGTAATAAAGTTGTAGACATTGTAATAATTGTACCTTGCACATATTGTAATATAATGACAACACGAGTTTTTTTAGATTTCTGTTATTGCACTCCCACCTAAAGCATTTTTAGTAAAAATGACGTTTCTTTTCTTGCGGTATAGAAGGACCACACTAGAGTCTATGATTGTGAAAGAAGTAAAGTTCGGGTCAGTGATGATTCGAGGGCAATCTTTTGGATTGGTTACAATGTCCTATGGACTTCTGTTGCGTACGCTTTCTTAAATTTTATCAAAGAATCAGTTTAAAATGACTTTATAGATCTTTTTTTGAACCTCTGTTTTTGCATGTGAACGTTTACTGACAAAGGTGTCAATAAATATTTTCATATAGAGCTTTTGATCAAACTGGGGGGCTCTATGTATCTTTGTGACTTTGAAACAATTGGATACCATCCACCGCAATAGCACATGATGAACAACGATATTCTGTTTCGGGTTGAAGTCAACGATAAGTTTTTTCTTTGAAGGTACACAGTGCATACTCCCATCCTCTACCAAAGATAAATTGTATGAACTCAGCGAGTCCGTACCCACCAGTCTATTTAAAACAGGTATACAAAATCTTTTACCGAGTTTTAGATTTCCATGGGTATTTCTCCATTAATTTAATAAACTATTCTTGTGGTCCATTTTCCTTAATGGTAGCAATGTTTGAGAAATTTGAAGTACAAGAATTGTTAAGCCATTTGTAATTGCCACACGGTAAACATTATTGAAACATTGCCGACCGATAAAAGGAATTAATATCCAAAAAATCTGCATCTGACTTTTCATCGGTGTGCTGTCCGGTGGGATCAATTTTCAAGATACGGTCACCGTGAAAAACATACCCTCCCCTGCTTAATCTCTCTGAAAATAGATGCTGATACACGTCGTTGATCAGACCTATTTCTTATTTCCTGATTTTAAGAATCAAATCCTTCATTAGATGAGTAGTAGAAAAATAATATGAGATGAGATAAGATGACTTTTATTTCAACTAATAATACATCATACTTAACTGGCAACTATAACATTTGTTTTTGAATAATATTATCAACAAATGTCGAAATGGTAAGAACGTATGACGTTTTATTAAGCCACTATTGTGGGTTAAGAAGCGTCACACAATCTTTTATCATAAACCAAACTCATTCACTCTTTCTACTCTTTTCATACAATTCAATACAATTTAACTCAATTTAACTTTTTTTTAACTTTTTGTTTTACAAATTAACCACAATTTAACCTTTTTTTAAATAAATAAATAAAAATTAATTCCCACCCAACAAAAACTTTTTTAATCTAATTTTAAACTAAAACTGGTTTTTGACTCCCTAATGCTTTCCGAGAAACCATTCCACAAATTAACTGCATAATTTGTAATTGCAAAACTAGATCGACTCGTACTCCTTACTTCTGAGACTAAGCTTCCGCAAACTCTAGTCCTATAATGATGATAATCAGAATTAAACTTAAAAAAATCTCTAAAATATCCTGGAGATAATCTATTAACCACGTGGAAAGTAAATGCTCCCGCCTGATGGTCCCTGATCAGACAAAAATTTAAAATTCTAGAACTGATAAAACATTCACGCGTATGCTCATACTGAACAAACTCACCCAGTGCTTGAAGTGCCTTATTCTGAAGAATCTGCAGTCTTTTAATATTTGAAGTAAAATTAGATGCATAAATACAGCAACCATAAACAATAAAAGGATGAAAAACAGTATGATATATTTTTCTTAAAACAGTTAAAGGTAACACGTGTTTCAAACGCTGCATCACTCCAAGACCTCGTGCAAGTTTAGAAAAAATCATATTTATGTGATTCTTCCAACTCAAATTATTATCAACATACAATCCTAAATATTATTATTTTTAAAATCTGTGAAAGCGACAAATTTTCAAGTACTATAGAAGCACCATCTACAATTTTTCCTAACTTACTAAAAAGCATATAATTTGTCTTAGAAGTATTAACAGCAAGGTAACTCAAGGATGTAAACACCACAAGATTTTCCAGCATTCGGTTTGCTTTATTCACTAGTTCTTCAAGTAACTGTGCATAAATCGTCAAAGCAGTATTATCTGCAAATGCTGTAACAGTTGTTTCAGGCATGTAGAACCTCAGAGTATCGACATATACGAGAAAGAGTAATGGACCCAGGACTGAGCCCTGAGGAACTCCACATTTTACAGGATAGACTCTAATAACGATGTCATCTGTCATTACTTTAGTTAACCTTCCATACAAATATGATTTAAACCAATCTAAGCAAACATCTTTTATCCCCAGACTAGATAGGCGACACAGCAGCAACTCAAAATCCAGAGTGTCGAAGGCTTTTATGAAGTCGACAAAGATTGTTAAAGGAATAAAACCTTTTTCTGGAGCTCCATTGATTACATCCAGAAGATGATGAACAGCATGGCTAGTAGAATGTTTACTGTGGAAATCAAAATGGCTGTCACACAATATTCCTAGTTTATCCAAATATTCACTAAGTCTCCTGTGAATTATCTTTTCATGGATTTTTGAAAAAATAGGTAATAACGAAATCGGTCACCAATTCGATAGTTCTTGTTTCTTGCCCCCTTTATACAATGGTATTACCTTTGCAAGTTTAAGAACACTAGGGAATTCACCAGTCAGGAGTGATGGTTTTATTAAATCAGTTAGACAAGGTAATATATAAACTAGGATAGAATTTACTGCTCTAAGATTAAGTTCATCTATTCCGGCCGAGTTGGACTTCAGTCCTTTCACTGTGCTTTTGATCTCCTTTGTTGTGCACTTTTCGAATGAAAAAAATGTGCCCTTCACCTCAATTATCAATACTTCACCAGATGTCTTCTAGACTTTTTAGCTACTTCTTCCCTAGTACTCGCGCCTATGTTCTTGAAATGTTTTCCGAATTCATCTGCCATTTCCTGTTTATCAGTGATTTCACTTTTATTCACCAACAGACTCTTTACTCCATCATTATCATTAGTCTTCCTTTTTAAAACCTCATTTATTAGTCACCAGGTTTCTTTTGCCTCACCACTTTTACCATCAAAAGCAGAAGCATAATATGCTTTTTTCTCACTGCGACGCTTATGGTTAACTTTGTTTCTGACTCGCTTAAATTCTTCAAATAAACTCAAGTTTTCCGGGTGAATATTCATAAGCCTGTTAAACGCTGAAGTTGTATTCTGCTCTTCGCTAACTTCATCCCATGCTATAGTACTAATTTGCTCTTTCAGCTTTTTCAAGATATTATTTCTCATATCTCTATAAACTCTCTTACTTAGGTTTTAAGTCGAAGTCTTAATACTATTTATCATACAAACAATCGGTAGGTGGTCTGAAGCAGGTTGAAGGAGAACATCAAATAATGCTTGCCTCAATAGATTTGAAGAAACAAATATGTTATCAATTAATGTTTCTGACTGAGCAGTGATACGGAAAGGAATCAGATTCACTGGGTACAAATCAAGAGATAATGCAAGATTTAAAAATTCTAAATGAAAACTATTTAAATTCAATAAATCCAAATTAAAATCACCAAGAAGAAAACACTTTGATCGATTAGACTGCGCCCTGCTTAAAAACGGATCAAATTCCAGAAGAAATTCCTCTGGATGAGCAGCAGGGGGTCTATAATCCAGGCAAACAATTAACTTTTTACGACTATTTATTTCAGTCTCAATAGGAAAAATTTCAATTTTACCTCCATTCCATAAATAAAGGTCATCCCTTTCCTCAAAATTCAATCCCTCTCTCACCAAAAATGCAAGTCCAGCGCGCCCCATTGAATGCCACGACTTTTATATCAGTTGGTAACCTGGCAAAGTGTAGGAAGAGAGAAGACTATACATACTCAAGAATGATTCACAAGTACATACTCAATGCCCCAAATCAAACTCACATTTCCCATAGATTTTATCCATGTTCTTGTGCACAATGCCCAAACGAGTCAATATATCACTAGCCAAGTATATTCTGTATACTATATACTTTTCTCAGACTCTTAACATTTTATGGATTACAATAAAATGGATGCAGCTTAAATATTTCACATTAGAAAAAGAATCTTATTCTTTTGATGTATTTAAGGATAATAAAATTCCATTTTTTAAGTTTCGGTTACTAATGAGACGAGTTTCTCTTACTATATACAGTTCGTTACCACAAACCGTTTGATAATTCAAATTAGAAAAAAACCTAAAAATAAAAAAAAAAAATTTTGGATTACTATAAATACCGGTGCAACATAGATTCCAAATAGGAAAATCTGTGGCTTTTTTTTATTTGGAATAGTAAAAGACGAACCTCAAAGAATCAGGCAGCTGGCTAAACCCAAAGTATGCCATTATTTATTCTTTTCCAGGTTTCAGCCATCTCTAAGGCCATGATAACAATTTAAATTACACAATTCCCATCTGTTAAACAGTTCATGGTAAGGAACTGTACAGAAAGAGTGACTCGCCTCAAAAGTAACCGAAATTCTAAAAGAAAAAATTAATTTCAATAGATACATAAAAAGAATTGAATCTTTAGGCTGATTTTAAATATATAAACTTCAACAGGTTTAGTCTTAAATTATCAAAAGTTACGTGCCTTGAAATTTCCCTGTTTTCGAAAAAAGTACAAAACACCAACTAAAAGTCATAGAATCTTAATAAAAATCACACCATCAGATTTGGTGTATCAGAGAACCTTATTGTAAATGTTTGAAACTCCTATCTGCAAAAATCTGGAATTTGGTATTTTTGCAAGATGAAAGATCACAGATGCGTGTTTATTTGTTTTTCTTTTTCATTTTTACAAGAGGTTTTCGTATCTACCCAGAGGTCCTAAAATTTCACAAGAAGGCTAATTCAAACAGAAATTAAAAGCTATAGTTCCTTTTTTACTCAAAAACAATAAAAAACATTAAAGAAAATCATTTTAATAACAAACCATTACATACATTGGATTTAGTTAGCTATTTGATTGTTTGAGGTTCGTCTCTTGCTCTTTCAAAGAAGAAAAAGCCTCAGGCTTTTTCTTGTTTGTAATATTGTAAAATTAAAAAAACACCAGTTGCAACTAACGTCATTACATACAAGCTAGAATTTGCTCGTGAAAACTGAAGATTCTACAAGTTTTGTTGGTTAAAACAGTTCGTGGTAACGAACTGTACAGCAAGAGTAACTCGTCTCAATACGATCCGAAACTCTAAAGAAACAGTATTTTGATACAAATAGATGCAGCAAGAGAATTGTATTTTCTTGTTGATTTTTTATGATTTTATATTTAAATTTATTTTACATTTTATATTCTACGCCCACCAATTCCTGAAACACTTCCAATCAAAATTTTGGAGGAGCCATTTTGTTCAGCGTAGTTGATTTTCAAATAGAAGTTTCTTGGTTTTAGACTAGGACGCCTCGTATCGAAGGAGTTTCCGGAGAAAATTCAGAAGGGGCTCATTCGATTAGAAAATGAAGTGGCTTGTACCCTTTTTATTGGTCGGAAGTGATTGGAAGGCAGCTAAACCCCCTTCAACGGCCACCATTTCCCACAAAACATGCAATCAAAAATTTGAGATAACTATTTTGTTCAGTGTAGTTGATTTCCAGATAGAAAATATATTTTTGAGGAGGACACTCCCCTACAGCCCTCAGGGCAAGATTTTAATATATGCCCTGGGGGCAAAGAAGAACAGTTTGGCCATAATTTATTATTTTTTTTTTCTTTAGACCAGGGCACTTCGCATCGAAGAAGTTGTCATAGAATCTTCGAAAAGGGCTAATCAAATTGGAAATTGGAATGGCGTGTGCCCTTTCTAATAGTCGAAACTGATTGGAAGTAAACTAATACCTCTTTCGCACCCATCATTTCCCAAAACACACCCAATCAAAACTTTGGTATAGCCGTTTTGTTCAGCGTATTTGATTTCGAGATGGAAATTACGTTTTTGAGAAGGATACTCCCCCACAATCCTCAGGACAAGGATTTTATGTTATGACCTGGAGGCGTAAAAGGTTTTTATATAACATGTTGTTGTAGAAACTTCAAAAAGGGCTCATTCGGTTGAAACTGAAAATGGCTAGTGCCCTCTTTAACAATCAAAATTGATTGGAAGGCAAATAACATCCCTTCTCTTGCCCAGCTTTTCCACAAACTCATGCAATTAAAATTTTGAAACAGTAATTTTGTTTCACGTGAAAGTTTAGAAAATTATATCTGTGAACAGAACTCTCCCAATACAGTCTTTAGGGCAAGGGTTAAAAGTTATTCCCTGGGGCATATTAGGTATTTATTGAAATTTTTGTCTAACAATCTTTAAAAAACGCTCATTCGATTAGAAATTGGAGTGGCTAGTGCTCTCTTTAATTGTCAAAATGAATTGGAAGGCAACTAACACCTCATCCTTACCCACCATTTCCTCAGGCACATTCAATTGACATTTGAAGATAGCCATTTTATTCTGCGCAGTCTAAAGTTCAGGAAATTATACCTTTGAGCAGAAAACTCCCCCTATAGTCTTCAAGGCAAGAGTTATAAGTTATGCCCTGGGGGTAAATAAGGTTTTTATTGAAATCTTTGTCGTAAAAACTTGAAAAAGGGCTAATTTGATTGGTAATTCAAAGGGCTAGTGCTCTTTTCAATAGTCAAAAGTTATTTGAGGGCAACTAACCCCTTCTCATGCCAACATTTTCCACAAACAAATCCAATGAAAATTTTGATATAGTCATTTTGTTTCACGCAGTTTAAAGTTCAGGAAGTTATATCTTTGAACAGAACTATCCCCCGACAGTCCTCTGGGCAAGGGTTGTAAGTTATGGCCTGGGGGAATATATTGTTTTCATTGAAATCTTTGTCGTAGAAACTTGAAAAAGGGCTCTTTCGACAGGAAGTTAGAGTGGCTAGTGTCCTTTAAAACAGTTGAAAGTGATTAGAGGGTAACTGGTCCCCCTACGTCTATCATTCCCCCAAAGACATCCAATTCAAATTTTGAGATAGCCATTTTTTTCAGCGTACTTGATTTCAAGATAGAAAATATACTTTTGAGGAGGACACTCCCTCAAAACTTTCAGGATAAAGATTTTATGCTATGCCCTGGGGATATATAAGGTTTTTATAGAAAGCGTTATCGTAGAGACTTCAGAAAAGGCTCTTTCGATTAGAAATTGGAGTGGCTTTTGCTCTTTTTATAGTCGCAAGAAATTGGAGTGGCTTTTTGTATTTTTATAGTCGCAAGTGATTGGAGGGCAACTAACACCCCTCTCACGTCCATCTTTTCCCCAAACACATTCAATCAATAGTTTGAGATAGCCACTTTGTTCAACGTAGTTTTAAGTTCTGGAAATTAGGTCTTTGAGGACGAAAACCCCCCTACAGTGATCAGGGTAAGGGATGTAAGTTATGCCCTTGGAGTATATAATGTTTTTATAGAACAAATTGTTGTAGGAACTTCAAAAAGGGCTCATTCGATTGGAAATTAAAATGGTTAGTGCCCTCTTTAATAGCCAAACTTGATTAGAAGCCAACTAACACCCCATCCAAGCCCATTATTTCCCCAAACACATCCAATATAAATTTTGAAGATAGCCATTTTGTTCCACAAAGTTTCGAGTTCAGGAAATTTACCTTTGAGCTGGACACTCCCCTTACAGTCTTCAGGCCAAGGGTTATAAGTTATACCCTTTGGGCATGTAAGGTTCTTATTGAAATCGCTATCTGACTAACTTGCAGAAGAGCTCATTTGATTGGAAATTCAAAGGGCTAATGCTCTTTTTAATAGTCAAAAGTAATTTGAGGGCATCTAACCCCCTCTCACGCCCATCTTTTCACTAAACACATCCAATTAACATTTTGATTTAGTCTTTTTTTTCAAGCAGTTTAAAGCTCAGAAAATTGTACCTTTGAGCAGAAAATTCCCCCTATAGTCTTCAAGGCAAGGGTTATAAGTTATACCGCGAGGGGATTCAAGGTTTTAATTGAAATCTTTGTCGTAGAAACTTGAAAAAGGATTCATTTGATTGGAAATTGATCTGGATAGTGCCCTTTTTAATAGTGGAAAGTGATTGGAGGACAATTAGCTCCACTCCATGCCCATCATTCACCCAAACACATCTAATCAAAATTTTTTGATAGCCATTTTGTTCAGCGTAGCTGATTTCCAGATAGAAAATATAGTTTTGAGGAGGACACTCCACCACAACACTCAGGGCAAGGATTTTAAATTATGCTCGGGGGGGCATATAAGAATAATGTTTGCTCAATATATTATTTATCATTTTTTTTTCTTTTAGAGCAGGGAGCTTCTTACCCAAGAAGTTATTGTAGAAACTTCGAAAAGGGCTCAGTCAATTGGTAATTGGAGTAGATTATGCCCTTTTAAATAATAAAAAGTGATTGGAAGGCAAATAGAACCCCTTCTACGCCCACCATTTCCCGAAACACATCCAAACAAAATGTTGAGATAGCCATTTTGTTCAGCGGAGTATATTTTCACAAAGAAATTTCTTTGTTTTATACCAGGACACATCGTATCAAAGGGGGTGTCGTAGAAACATCAGAAGGGACTCATTTAACAGGAATTTGAAACAGCTGGTGTCCTTTTTGATACCCGAAAGTAATTGGAATGCAACTAACCCCCTTCCGAGGCCACAATTTCCCACTAAGCCTGCAAACAAAATTTTGAGATAGCCATTTTGTTCAGCGTAGTTGATTTCCACATAGAAAATATGTTTTTGAGGAGGATATTACCCCGGAGCCCTCCGGGCAAGGGTGATAAGTTATGCGCAGAGAGCACATAAGGTTTTTACAGAAAGTGTTGTCGTAAAACTTCAAAAAAAGCTCTTTTGACTGGGAATTGGAATGGCTTGTGCTTTTTTCATAGTTGAATGTGTCTGAAGGGCAACTAAAACCCCTCTTATGCCCACCTTTTCCTCAAACACATCATATCAAAATTTTGAGATAGCCATTTTGTTCAACGTAGTTTTAAGTTCCGGAAATTAGGTCTTTGAGAATGAGCCCCCCTCCCACAGTCCTCATGGCGAGGGTTTTAAGTTATGCCCTAGGGGTATATACGGCTTTTATAAAACGTGTTGTCGTAGAAACTTGAAAAAGGGCTTATTCTTTTGGAAATTAAAAGGGCTAGTACCCTTTTTAATAGTTGGATGTGTTCTTATATATTTGCTCTGATCAAAGAGATTGTATTGAACTAGAATAAAAAATCTTTTCATGATATTAGTGAATAGTAAAGAATTATAGTGTTTTCTGAAACCATTGTTGAATAGATTCAACTAAACCGTCAATAATAAGCCAAGAGTTAGGTTCAATAATGTCGAAAACATCGAGTCCCTGTATGGAAAATACCACCATCTCCGATGTAGAAGTAGCTTTAATTTTATCGTATGACTCCTACTAAACACTGTAGCAATAGTAGATTTTTTCAGCTTTTCCATAAACATTTTATCACAAATTTTTAATTATTTTAGTTAAGAGTGCCGTTTTGCCGGTCATTAAAGGACAACACAGAAACGATCTGAAGGGCGTTTTAAATTGATACATATTGCTTATCCCTTCAAAAACTCACCTACAATTAATTGTAAACTATAGATGTCTAATGACTTAATAATGTCTCTATTGCTACTTCTACTCTGTTCAAGAATTAGAATAGAAACAAAACCAATAAAGTATCATATTTTCTTTTATTTTTAATATAATAGCACTTTAAAAATAAAACAATCAGAAAAAAGCACTTGATATTGAATAAATACAATTAATCAAGATTTTTTTTATTCCTATACAAAAAAAAATTATGCAAAAAAACAACAAAATCAACAACAACATTTATTTGAAATACGCATTAGGAAAAAAACTTTTTTATTTAACAATAAATACACATAAAATAATATCATAGTTTTTTGTTTTTTTAATTACAAAAAAATTATTATTTACAACACATTTAATGACCAACAACAACATTTTGAATTTGACACGGGGGTCACCCATACCCCCGGGGCAACCACTGCGGCGGCCAAAGGCTGAACCGGCAAGTGTGGGGAACCCACTCTGGCGGACCAGAGCCTGACCAGGGCGCGATATTATGAAGAAATAACTCT
Organism: Artemia sp. Qi Xiang Cuo; assembly: GCF_049724085.1. NCBI lineage: Eukaryota > Metazoa > Arthropoda > Branchiopoda > Anostraca > Artemiidae > Artemia > Artemia sp. Qi Xiang Cuo. Next base: position 22,046,521 of record NC_142800.1, read on the forward strand.
ACCTTGCACAAGCATACAAAAAAAATATATAAAAAATGTCCCCCCTCCACCCACCTTGAATTACGACAGAGTTTAAGTTAATTTATCCAGATCGAGTTGATTTCTGTACTCTATACATCAAAGTCGATCTGAAATCAAATAGTATCCGTGTGGGAGTACTTTCACACAATCCTAAAGTACATAAACTATGTCTGATATGGCCAAAATGTTTTTTTTCTGAATTCTAACTGTGAAGTTTTTCAATTGTAAAGAGCGATTCGCCATGGCTTTCGCTCTTGGGACTAAAGTGCGTTCTACTTTGTTTCTATAGACACTCATTTTAAAATTATTTTTACAAAGTGTGCATCCACCCTCTTGCAAACTTGTTTGATATCCTTATTGTGGGTTTCCACGCAGTATACCTTTGGAACAGGAAACAAACCATTAGATATCAGGCACATTCCCGTCTCAGATTTTAACATTAAAAATTGATTTGGGGCCTGGCGTTTCACTAGCTCCGGATGGAGGGATTCACCCCAGTTGGTTCAGTCCATCCGAGAGCTATTGTACCTTGCGCACATTGTAATAAAGTTGTACACATTGTAATATAATGACAACAGGAGTTTTTTTAGATTTCTGTTATTGCACTCCCACCTAAAGCATTTTTAGTAAAAATGACGTTTCTTTTCTTGCGGTATAGAAGGACCACACTAGAGTCTATGATTATGAAAAAAGTAAAGTTAGGGTCAGTGATGACTCGAGGACAATCTTTTGGATTGGTTACAATGTCCTATGGACTTCTGTTTCGTACGCTTTCATAAATTTTATCAAAGAATCAGTTTAAAATGACTTTATAGATATTTTTTTGAACCTTTGTTTTTGCATGTGAACGTTTACTGACAAAGGTGTCAATAAATATTTTCATGTAAGGCTTTTGATCAAACTGGGGGGCTCTATGTATCTTTGTGACTTTGAAACAATTGGATAACATCCACCGCAATAGCACATGATGAACAACAATATTCTGTTTCGGGTTGAGGTGAACGATAAGTTTTTACTTTGAAGGTACCCAGTGCATACTCCCATCCTCTACCAAAGATAAATTGTATGGACTCAGCGAGTCCGTACCCACCAGTCTATTTATGCACGGGAATACAAAATCTTTTACCGAGTTTTTCCATGGGTATTCCTCCATTAATTTAATAAAACTATTCTTGCGGTCCATTCTCCTCAATGGTAGCAATGTTTGAGAAATTTGAATTACAAGAATCGTTAAGCCATTTGTAATTGCCACACGGTAAACAGTATTGAAACATCGCCGACCGATAAAGGGAATTAATATCCAAAAATTCTGCATCTGACTTTTCATCGGTGTGCTGTCCGGTGGGATCCGGTGGGATACGGTCACTGTGAAAAACATACCCACCCCTCATTAATCTCTCTGCAAATAGATGCTGATAAACGTCGTTGATCAGACCTATTTATTCTTTGCTGATTTTAAGAATCAAATCCTTCATCAGATGGGAGTAGAAAAATAATATGAGATGAGATAAGATGACTTTTATTTTCAACTAATAATGCATCATACTTAACTGGCAATTATAATAATTTTTTGAATAACATTATCTTCAATCTTAGAAATGGTAAGAACGTATGACATTTTATTAAGCCACTATTGTGGGTTGAGCAGCGTCACACAATCTTTTATCATAAACCAAACTCATTGACTCTTTCTACTCTTTTCATACCATTCAATACCATTGAATGGTACCATTCATACCATTCAATAGTTTATATCTCTATAAACTCTCTTACTTAGGTTTTAAGTCGAAGTCTTAATACTATTTATCATACAAACAATCGGGAGGTGGTCAGAAGCAGGTTGAAGGAGAACATCACATAATGCTTGCCTCAATATATTTGAAGAAACAAATATGTTATCAATTAATGTTGCTGACTGAGCAGTGATACGGGAAGGAATCAGATTCACTGGGTACAAATCAAGAGATAATGCAAGATTTAAAAATTCTAAATTAAAACTATTTAAATTTAATAAATCAAAATTAAAATCACCGAGAAGAAAACAATCTGATCGATTAGACTGAGCCCTGCTTAAAAAAGGATTAAACTCCTGAAAAAATTCCTCCGGATGAGCACCAGAGGGTCTATAAGCCAGGCAAACAATTAGCTTTTTACCACTATTTATTTCAGTCTCAATAGGAAAAATTTCAATCTTACCTTCACTCCATAAATAAAGGTCATACCTTTCCTTAAAATTCAATCCCTCTCTCACCAAAAATGCAAGTCCAGCGCACCCCATTGAATGCCACGACTTTGATATTAGTTGGTAACCTGGCAAAGTGTAGGAAGAGAGAAGACTATACATACTCAAGATTGATTCACAAGTACATACTCAATACCCCAAATCATACCCACATTCCCCATAGATTTTATCCATGTTCTTGTACACAATACCCAAACGAGTCAATATATCACTAGTCAAGTATATTCAATAGTAATCCCACCCATTTTTACATTCTTCCTTTGCCCAACTCTCAGTTGGCAAATTAATTGCCGCCAGTGGTGCATTCACTGTCCATAAGGGAATCCTAGAATGCTCCGATAGGTGGTAATGACACCACATCTCACCTCGAGGAAGAGTTGTAGTAATCATATACGTATATGCTCTTACAAGTTAATAAATCACACATTTCATCATCGGAAAAGCTGTATCTAGGGAGGGGGGAACTATTAAAATTGTAATTTTTCTGTACCTGAAACAATTGACTTAAGGACTTGGGAAAAATAACTAAAAGAGTTTTAAAAACGGATCTTATTCAGGCAAGTCTTACCCTTTTCTACTGTTTTTCACTGGAATTCTACAAGCAGTAGCTTCTAAGATGATTTGGGAATGGTATCAGAGGCAGCACTATAGCGGTGTCTATAGTAAAGGCCATACGACTCCAAAAGTTTATTATTTTTTTTTTCCGAGAGGCACTTCATATAGAGGGGGTCGTCGTAGAAACTTCAAGGGGGCTCTTCGATTTGAAATTGAGAGTTCTACTGCCCTTTTTAATAGTCAGAAGTAATTGGAGGTCATCTAGCCCTTATCCTCTCTCCTACGCTCATCATTCCCCCAAAAACACCCAATCAAAATTATGAGATAGCCATTTTGTTCAACGTAGTTGATTTCCATATAGAAAAAATATTTTTGAGGAGGACACTCCACCACAACTCTCAGGACAAGGGTTTGAAGTTATTCCCGGGGGCATGTATGGTTATTAGAGAAGGCGTTGTCGTAGAAACTTCAAACAAGGCTCATTCAATTGGAAATTCAAATGTCTAGTGTCCTTTTTAATAGTCGAAAGTGATTGGAGGGAAACCAGCCCTCCCCCGCTCATCATTCCCCCAAACATATCCAATCAAAATTTTGAGATAGCCATTTCGTTTAGCGTAGTTGATTTCCACAGAGAATATTTTTTTTGAGAAGGACACTCCCCCACAACCCTCAAGAAAAGGGTTTTAAGTTATACCCTGGGGTATGTAAGATTTTTATAGAAAGGGTTGTAGTATAGACTTCAAAATAGGCTCGTTCGATTGGAAATTTAAAGGGCTAGTCCCCTTTTAAACAGTCAAAATTGAAATCGTGTTAACTAAATCCCCTCTTACGCCCACCTTTTCCCCAAACACATCCAATCAAAATTTTGAGACAGTTATTTTATTATACGTAGTGTTAAGCTCCGGAAATTAGGTCTTTGAGGATGACTTCCCAAGGATGACTTCCCAACAGCTTCCCAAGGGTTGCAAGTTATGCCCTGGGGGCAAACAAGGTCTTATAAAGAAAAAATTGACGTATAAATTTCAGAAAGGGCTCATTCGATTGGAAATTTGAATAGCTAGTTCCTTTTTTTGTAAACGAAAGTGATCCTAAGGCAACTTCCATGCCCACCATTTCACCAGACACATACAATCAAAATACTGATATCGCCATTTTGTTCAACGTAGTTGAAAGTTCTAGAAATTAAATGTTTGAGCGAGACACTCACCCTACAGTGTTCAGTGGAAAGGGTTATAAGGTATGCCCTTGGGTCATATATTGTTCTTTTGGAGGGAGTGCTCTTATAAACTTCAGAGAGAGCTCATTTGATTGAAAATTGAAAGATACAGTTCATATTTTAAGCGTCAAAAGATATTGGAGGGTAACCAGCTGCCCCCCTCCAATTCCTTTTTTCCAAATGCATCCAATCAAAATTTTAAGATAGCTATATTGTTAAAAATAGTTCAAAGGTCATATAACGAAATTCTGGTGTCAACACAACCCAAAAGGGGCCGAGAAAAACGTTGTAAGTTATGCTCTGGGGGCACCAATAGGTCTTATACAAGGGATGCTCGTATTAACTTCAAAGCCGAGAAAAACGTTGTAAGTTATGCTCTGGGGGCACCAATAGGTCTTATACAAGGGATGCTCGCATTAACTTCAAGAGGAATTGAAAGTTCTAGTACACTTTTTAAGAGTCAAATGAGATTTGAGGGCACTTTACCCCCCCCCCCTCTCTACGCCCTTTTTTTCTCAAGCCCATTTGATAAGAACTTTAATATGCCTTTTTAAATTGTCCAAAGACCACATAACTAAAACTCAGGAGTAAACACAGCCCCTCAGGGCCAGAAGGCAGGTGTTGTAAGTTATACCTTGGGGGGACATATGGTTCTTATCGAATAGATACTCGTAAGAAATTCAGATATGGATAATTTGATTAGAAATTGAAAGTTCTAGTTGAGTTTTTGTAGAGTACAGAGAGATAGGAGGGCAAATAGCCCCCTCCACGCCTCCAAGGGCTATTGCCCTTTTTAATAGTCAAAAGTGATTAGAGGGCAACTAGCCCCCACCCACACCCATCATTCCCCCAAATTTATCCAAACAAAATTTTGAGATAGCCATTTTTTCGGCGTAGTTGATTTCCAGATATAAAATATATTTTTGTGGAGGAACGTCCCCCAGAGCCTCAAAGCCAGAGATTTAAGTTATACTCTGGGGGCATATAAGGTTTTTATAGAAGTTTTTGTTGGAAAAACTTAAAAAAGGTTCATTTGACTGGAAACTCAAAGGGCTAACACCCTTTTTATTAGTCAAAAGTGATGTGAGGGCAACTAAACCCCCTCTCAAGTCCACTCTTTCCCCATTCACATCCAATCAAAATTATGACACTGCTATTTTATTAAACGTAGTTTTAAGTTCTTGAAATTAAGTCTTTGAGGATGAAAACTCCCTAACAACCCTCAGAGCAAGGATCGTCAGTTATGCCCTGGGGGTATACAAGGTTTTGTACAGACTACGTTGTCGAAGAAACTTCATAAAGGGCTCATTGAATGGGAAATTTATATGGCTAGTTCAATTTTTAATAGTTGAAAGTGAGTCTAAGGTAACTGACGCCTCTTCCACGCCCACTATTTCCCCAAACACAACCAATCAAAATTCTGAAATTGCATTTTTGTTCAACGTAGTTGAAAGTTCTGGAAATTATATGTTTGAGCAGAATATTCCCCCCAAAGTCTTCAGTGGCAACAGTTATAAGTTTTACCCTGGGGGATATATGGTTCTTATGAGAAGAATGGACGAATAAACTTCAGAGAGGGCTCATTTGATTGGAAATTGTAAGATCTAGTTCACTTTTTAGGCGTCAAAAGATATTAGAGAGTAACCAGCTCAACCCCCCCAAACCCCTTTTTTTCCAAATACATCCAATAAAAATTTGAAGATAGTTGTTTTGTTAAAATTAGTTCAAATATCCTAAAACAAAAATTCCGGTGTCAACACAACCGTAAAGGGCCCGGGAGCAGGCATTGTAAGTTATGTTCTGGGGCCATATGTGGTTCTTATAGAAAGTATGCTCGTATAAACTTCATAGAGGGTTCATTTCAATGGAAATCAAAAATTGTAGTTAATTTTCTCAGATTCTCTGATCAAAAAGATCAGAGGGCAACCAGGCCCTGGTGTAACGGGTGTAACGCCTATGGGTGTAACGGATGGATAAACCCATCAGATAAAATTTTAGGTGACGATTTTTTTAAAATGGTTCAACAATCAAATATTAAAAGTCAAGGGTTGACACAACCCCCAAGGGCCCGGGGTTAGGCGTTTTAAGTTATACTCTAAGGATATATATTTTTGTTATAGAAGGGATACTCGTATAAACTTCAGAGAGGGCTTATTTGATTGTAAATACAAAGTTCTAGTTCACTTGAAAAGAGTTAAAAGAAACCGAGGCTTAATCTTGTCCCCCCCGCCTTTTTTCCCAAACCCATCAGGTAAAGATACTGAGAAAGCAATTTTAATAAAAATAGTTCAAATATCAGATAATAAAAACTCCAAGGTTGATACAAACCCATTTTTCCACTTTGAAACTGTTGCTTTGATATCAGTTTAGAAACTTTGATGAATATTTGATTTTTCTTTAAGTTTGATTTAGAAATAAGGAATTTTTAAAAACTTGAAAATTTTTGCAATTAAAAACAAAACAAAAATTTATAAAAAAAACTTTCCAAAAAATAAGTTTTTCAAAGAAAAGTAAAGGTCATTTTAAACTTAATCTCAGCAGATACAAATACCATTTAATATTCAAACTCAGAACGACCAGAAATTACTATTCAAGAATAAATGAAACCCAAAACGAACAGATATTAAATAAAAAATCATAGCAAAAACAAACAACAAGAAGAAATATATTTGAATAAATAGATCTTATAGTGAGTAATGCTTAAATCGAATATTAATATCAAGCTTAAAACTAACAAAAATATATTCCTACTGAATTATAAATCAAACTTAAAATGAACAGAAACTAAATAAACAATCAATGCAAAAAGACATACACTAGATATTAATGTAAATTAATAAATAAATTTTAAAACGAGTGAAAATTACATTGAATATGCAAATCAAGCTTGAAATGAACAGAAATCATCACAAACCAGAAATTGAGTATGACCTCCTTCTCTAACTGTAAAAGTCTAAAGCCTACTGCGTCATTGGCGCTTTACTGAAAACTATGTGCGATTTGAACAATCTTGGAAAGTATAAACAACATCAAATTGTATGTTTGATATGTAATGATATTATTTGTTGAAAGATCCATCAGTTCAAGAATCTATATCAGTGTAATTGTATTTTTATTTTCAATACTGTAAGAACTGGAAAAGAAAATATTTGTAATACAATCCGTTTTCAGTTAAGTGCCAATGAAGCAGTAGGCTTTTGGTTTTTATTTACAGTTAGGAAAGGAGGCAGTATCCAAACACTTGTTTGTAGGGAACCTATATCTGTCCTTAACAACTTTCAAATGAGCAAATAAATTAAATTGAATATTAGATGTATAATGCTATTAATTGCTGAAAGCTCATCAGTTCAAAATGTTACTATAATTTTAATGTTTATTTTCAATCTGATTGAAAAGAAAATATTTATAATAAAATAGTCATAAAATTTGTTTTCAGTAAAGTTCTAATGACCCAGTAGGCTTTAGACTTTTACAGTGAGAGAATCGTACACATCTTTGAGTTTTGGTTCGCAGTCTAAACTGATCTTGTCGCTCTGCAGCAGGCAGTCTTGGAAATTCTTGAAACGCAAGATCGCTCAATCACTTCAAGTGTTTCCATGGCCTTATTACGATGATGTTTACAGTGTTTCATGTGAAGCTTTAGCTTTAAAGTAGTCCAAAATCTGGACAGGCTTGTTGGACAATAGTAGCATAAATCCCCGTGCCGCTTTTTACTCTGACATAAAACCTTATTAATATCCGTAATTAGATTAAAATGTCCAATTAAATCAGGTTCTGAAGGAAAGGTGTTTAGAAGCCAGACCTAATGCTTGACTGATTCAATCATTGGGGCTCTCACTGGAAATATTACACCCTTTTTATTAGTGCGCTCACCCGCCTCAAACTCTGTTTCGTACTGTTACACCGCATCACAAACCTTTAAATGTTCATTAGCCCACTCGAAAATATTTATCCCTTTTAGTTTTACAGGAAATTGATCATTTGAACACTTGAAATCTACTTTAGGAAAATTTGACCAATCCCCATTAGCTGCCAATTTATCCAGTTTTTTCATAGAAGCATTCTTCAATATAAGTCAGAATGCCGCAATCAAAAATTCATACTTGAAACACTGTAGCCTAGTATCGAAACAGATTCGTTTTGTTCCTTGAAAACCTTCTAAATCTGAATGATATTTCAAAACTATAGCCCTCTCCCAATGCTGACCACTTAAAATAAAATCTTTCTTGAATCAACAAATTTTAACGTTTAAATTTTAAGTAAAAAAACAACCAACCTTCAAATCCCTCATTATCATTATCCAGTTTGGTTACGATACGATTAACCCAACCTAAAATTGCCTCCTCATAATTTTCCAAATGCGGGTAAATCGGTAGCATTTATGTATTTAAATATATAGAATACAGTTAGCTTATTTTTTTCTCCATACCCGGGTACCTCGTATCGGTGAAATTGTCAGAGAAATGTCGAAAAGAGTTTATTCAATTGAAATTAGAGTGGCTAGTGCCCTTTTTAATAGTCAATAGCGATTGGAGGGCAACTAGCCACCCCCCATGCCCACCATTCCCCAAAAAAGATCCAATCAAAATTTTCCTATAGCCATTTTGTTCAGTGAACTTAATTTCCAGATAAATAATATGTTTTTGAAGAGAACACTCCCCCAAAACCCTCGCAACAAGGGTCTTAAGTTAATCTCTGAGAGCAAATAAGAACAATGTGAGTAGAATGTATCATTTATTTTTTTTTCCTATAGAGCAGGGAACTTCGTATCGAAGAAGTTGTCGTAGAAACTTTGAAAAGGGTTCATTCAATCGAAAACTGGAATGGCTAATGCCCTTTTTAATAGTCGAAAGTGATTAGAGGGCAATTAGCTCCTCCATTCAATGAAAATTTTGAGATAGCCATTTTTTTCAGTGTACTTGCTTTCCAGATAGAAAATAAATTTTTGAGGAGGACACTCCCCTACAACCCTCGTTGCAACGGTTTTAAGTTTTTCCCTAAGGGCATATAATTACGATCTTGGCACAATGATTCATTTATTATTATTTTTTTCTATAGAGCAGGGCAGTTCGTATTGAAGAATTTATCATAGAAACTTCAAAAAAGGCTCATTCAATTAGAAATTAGAGTCTCATGTTCCCTTTTTAATAATCGAAAGTGATTGTAAAGCAACCAGCATCCCTTCTACGCCCTCCATTTACCAATACACATCAAATCAAATTTTGAGATAGCTATTTTATTCTTAAACAGAATTTTCGATTTGGGTGCTTTATTTGCAGCAGTGCTTCTAGATATCAAGAAAGTGTTTGATAGCATGCACCACAAAATACTGCTATGAAATCTGAATCATATTGGAGTTCGTGGCCAAGTCCTAGATTGGTTAAAGTCTTACTTGGGAAATCGTCAAATTTACAAAGGAAATGACCATACAAATGATTGCATAGTTAAATGCGGGGTGCCACAGGGCTCTAAATTGAGACCGGTATTGTTTCTTGTTCTCGTAAACGATCTTCAGCAGGTACTGACTCCTGCAATTCATAGCCCTTATTGTTTCAAACTATGTCACCCAAAAACGATGCCGGGGTTTGTAGCAGAAGCCGAGGACCGACTAACGGTATTTGCGGATGATTCATTTATGGCGAGCTTACAATGGATTATAAAGTCTCTCAAAACGAAGCTACAAGACATTCTTAAAGAGACGTACCTGTGGATGGACGCAAATCATCTGGTCGTCAACACTGACAAATCGAGTGTTATATTTTTTTCACGGATAGATTCGCTGGATCCTGATGTGATTGGAATTGAAACCTCTCGTGGACTTATCAAGAGACCAGAAAAAGGATGCGTTAGATACCTAGGGGTCTTAATCGATGAAAAACGCTCGTTCAAACACCACATAGCAAGTGTCGAGACGAAGCTTTCCAGGAACCTTGGAATCTTGAGAAAACTCAGTCACTAATTCCCTAGAAAAATATTGATCCTGATTTACAATGCAATTATCAAGCCTCACATTCAATATTTTTCTACAGTTTGGCAATCTAATTTCCAGACACATTTACAGAGACTAAACTCACTTCACCACAAAGCACTTCTAATATTAGGCCCAGGACCGAACACACTATCAATGGCATCACTTTCCAAATTATCTTGCACCGTTTTTGTTTTAAATATTTTTCAGTAACACTCCCATCCCCATTTAAAGGCTGATTTACACTAGCATCAAAAATCCATACTTTAAATACACGATCTTCATTAGACATTTATACCCCTGGAACCGACAGTTAGGTTGAAATTTTCTCCTAGAATTGCGTGTACTAGAGAGTGGAATGCGCTTCCGCAAGAGCCAATGTCAAATAGGTCTCTCGGCTCCTTTAAAAAGAATGTAAATACATATCTAAAAGATTAGAAATTCATTTACTAGATTTATTTTATTATTATTATGTTTAAAAAATTTTTATATTATTATTTATTATATTTTAGTTTGGTACTTCAAGGGGTATGAGCAGAGTAGAAGTTTTGTTAGCTTTATTTTTTTTTTGATGGTGGTTCGGGGTGAAAATTAGAGAGGACAGGAGGCCAAGCTGTATATAGAGTGTGCAACTATTACGGGCCCAAACGTGCATCAATGCACAAGGAATTTACTTAAGTGTATTTTTATATTTTTTTGAATTAAAACCCATATTGAACTTGAACTTGAACTTGAAAAACATTTGCTCTGATTCTTACATCATAGATGAACTAACTTTTATTAGAGACATACTTTTTTGAAACGGTTATCCTATTGTCTTTATTAAGAATACAATTAGCTGAAGATTGGCAAAAATAAAAACGTCAACGCTTCGTAAACAACTTTCAAACTGTAACCATCCGCTTTTAAATTAGTCGATCAGAAAATGTGCTTTGAAAATAGATGTTTCGAAGTGTTTTCAATTTTTATAGTGGTGGTAATTTCTTTTTTAATATTTTTTTTATTGCTGCATATTTGCATGAATAGCTGAAGTGCCTAATGTTTGCAAATAGAAAAGTCATAATGGGGAAACATTTTAGGCCATGCGAAACATTTAAAAGATATCATTCTAAATGATATATTTCATAGTGTTAAGTAAAAAAGGTTTAGAATTGAATCTTCAAAGCATTCGCGTGTCTCCAAAAGATGAGGTCTGATATGACATTCTAATAACTTTGTCCTTACACTTTTATAACTCTTAATGGAACCTTTGTATGGAAAATTGGGGGGTGTCATCAAAAAAAGTTGGCTAGAGGGGAGCCCTTGGTGGTTGGAGAGAGGGGTCCCTTGGAGGTTGATGTCCTTGATGGTTAAGGTCATTGGTGCTTACGATCCTTGATGGTTCATACCCATAATGGTCTCACTAGTTGATTTCTAAGGAATTCTAAGGATTGTTCTGAATTTCCTTATTAAAATTCTTCTTGGTATCTACATCTCTATTCAAATTCTTTTCTTGGCATCTTCATTTTTATTAGCATCAAAATTTTAATATACTAGAATGCTAAAGCATATTTTATATTGACAACATGGCTTAAATGGTTTTTGTGTATTCTTATATAGAACACAGTCGAGAAGTAAAGCTAGGTCAAGTCACAATGTTTCACTGTGCTTCCTTTCTTATATTAGTCGCGTCACTCCCTTCAGTATTTCTAGCTCTCTGATTGGCCTAGAGAGAGACGTGTATTCTTGTCTCGGTTATATTCTAACTCTCTTATTGGCTTTGATCTTGTCCCCCCTGAAATTAGTAAAAATAGGACGTTTGGTTTTGTTCCGGTTATATTGAAACCCCTCCTCCTACTCAAGTTGTTTACAGAAGATAGGAATCTATAACTAAAATCAGTGTCAAATAATGGCAAGCTGCATGTCTGACACATAGCTGTCGGTATCCAACACACAACCACTGTTCCTAATTTCAAAAAAAATTTGCTTTACAACTTCACTCTGGTTTGCTGGTTATAAAAATTACTTTTCCATGTTTGAGCTAGCATACTTGTTAGATTGCGCAGATGATGCGTAATTGGCTCTGTAGTCATGCACAATTTGAATTTATCCATAAAATCCACATAATCTATTTTCCGTACATCCCAAGAATCACCACAAAAATAAAAAATATTTGCACAAAAAACAATCTGTATTTAGTTTTCACCAATAATTTTAAAATAACAAATTTCTTAAACTCCGGTAAAGATAAAACCCCAGTTACTCGCCAAAGAGGGGCTTATCAAAAACCATGCGATTGTGGCAATTACTACGTTGGCAGAACTCATCAGAATCTAGAAAAACGGATACACCAGCATAAAGAAGACATAAACAAAGCGTTAATTGCTAATAGTTCTAACAACTCCTTTGATTCTGCTTTAGCTAGCCATATATTTGATAATCCCAGCCACACATTACTTTTTGAAAAATCTTCCCTCATTAGTAGTGATTTGGGGATATAACTGGTGGTCCGGGAATCAATCGAAATTAGGCTCAAAATATTTCCTTAAATAGGGACTTAGGAGAATATTCACTGAATTATTTTTACTCAAATTTAATTAAAAATGATTTAACAAAATATTTCATTAAACCAATTGACAATAGTATTGAACCGGTTACAAAAAGGCCTTTAAGACTAACTGCTAAAAAAGCAAGATTAGCTTTGAAAACTTGCAGTTAATAATTTCATTTTATTTCGTTTGAATGAATTCATTCTCTCTCATCATTTTATTTATCAGTCCTGGTTGAACTTCGTACGCGAACTTCGTTGAAGTAAGGACACTGAGGCTGTTTTAAAGGTATTTTAAAAGCATTTTTAGTTTTAAACTTCGTATTTTAATGTAAGTTGTTTTTATATATTTTTTTCTTTATTGTTGTGCTGAAGAGGGCCCTTGGACATAGGGCCGAAATATTCACCGATTTAAATTGCACTGTCTTGGAAAAAAAAATCCCTATTGTTTTTAAGTTGTGTTTGTTTAAAATATACTTAAATTTGTCTTAGGTTTTCGCTTAGAGACATACTTTTTTTTTGATACGGACAACTCTGAACCAACTGAGGCATAAACGACATTTGAAATACAGAGAATTAAAGTGCTGAAAAATGAATAAATCGCAAAAAAAACGAAAATAACCTATGTGAGAGTAAAGAAATATTGTAAAAAATCAATTTGTTTTACAGTAAGTACAAACTATTGCGTCAGAATAATTCTCATAAATATAAACAGATATCTGAGACAAATTTTTGCAAACAAATCACTAAAAAAGAAGAGAAATTATACTGATAAAAATAAAAAAAAACTCTATGAGCAAAAATCAAAATATACCAAACAAAGGATTATTTTCACACTAAATAGTAAATTTAGTACATTTATTTCAAAGTATATATTCAAAAAAGTCGACTTGTAAATGAAACAAAACATTTTGTCACTTTTGATCAAAACATTTGCCACATTGTACGAGCCGTCTCCGATTTTCTAAGCAGAGTCCGTGCAATGAGAACTGCCAAAGCTAGTCTGAAGGTAAATTGGGCTAGCAATGATCTAAAAACCAAATAATCCTTAATAAGTAAGATTTGGTCAGGAAGCAGTAACAGCGGTCATTTATTCTAAATTAAAATGAAATTCTTTGCAACCAAGCGAACTGAAAAGTTTCAATTAAAATGGAATAAAAGTTAATTATTTTGTAATCGAACTTGTAAACCCAATTAATTGATTTCATGATTTTGTTTTCTTGTTTAAGGTTACAATCATTTTCGACCTAGAAGAAAAGTTTCATTTTTACTGTCCATGAACTTAAAAGGATAATTGTTTAGAATCCATAAAGTTTCTAAAGTATTTTGCACCACAAACTCGTATTAATACCTTGTTAATGATTATTCCATTTTCGACATTTCATTGCCATTAAATACCAACCCCAAGAAGATGATTTGTGAAACGTTAGAATGCATAAAGTCTAATGATCCCCTTACTTATTTTTCTCTTTTTTAGGACCTTTAATTCCTTACGATTGTTATTATTTATTTCTTATTTAATTTTACGTTTGGCAGTTTTGCTGTTGATATTGCAATGTTGTGTGCAATGTTGTGATACATTCTTTGACAGTAGAAGTAATAGTATGCAAGTATTTGATTTTTGATTAGTTCTATATTTCCTAAAATAAGTCCTTTAAGTTTCAACTTAATACTCCAAGATGTTTCAAACATATGGCTGATACACCGTTTTGACAAGTTCATGCATTCAGTTTTTGCTATAATTTCTTTTAATCTCATTCTTTTTAGATAATCCAACTTTCAAAATTCTAGGTCCTTTTTGGCAGTGAATACGCCAGTTTCTCCAATCCTTCGAAGAATATTGCTCAATTTGTTATTTAAAAGAACCAAGGAATGCAGGAAAACCTAAAGACATGTGCTCCTTCTAAATAAATTGAAAGGATTTTTGGTACTTTTTCTATATCTTCTTAAATTCTTATTCTTCTCAAAAGATCGTTTATTCAAAACTCTAGGTCCCTTGTTGGAAACAAAAACCACCAACTTTTTCTATCATTAGAGAAAAAATTGTCAAGTTTGGGTTTAAAGGATCCAAGGAACAAGGGGAAGCCGCAAGATTTGTGCTCCAACTAAGAAAAATGTAAAATTTTTCATTATTTTCGCTAAAATTTCTTGAAGTCTTATTTTTTTTTAAATATTCCTACATTCAAAAGACCACGACTCTTTTTGGGCCACAAATATTCCTGTTTTTTCAGTCATTAGAGGAATAATTTGTCAACTAGAGGTTTAAAGGAACCAAGGAATATGGGAAGCCTTAAGAAGTGTGGTCCTTTGAAAATAAAATGTTAAAATTTTCGGTATTTTTGCCATATTTTCCGTATATTAGCCTTTCAACCTGCATGCATGCAGTTTTGCTACAATTTCTTAAATTCTCTTCCTTTTTAAATAATCCAATACTCAAAACAAATTAGTATATTCGGAGAACAGCATTGAATCCCATATGGATTTCACAATTTTTTCATTAAATATAATGCTTGAAATGTGAATGTAAAAAAAAACTTTCGAATACTAGATACAAAAAAAAACATTAAAATTAATTTAGCCATACACATTTTTAAGGACAATGTCATATCCTATTTTATGAACCTTGAGGTTCAAACACTACCAAATAAGTAGAAAAATTCAAATTAACCAGAGTATATATTGCTATAATTTGGCTAATTGTGACCTAAAAGGTTTATTTAAAAAAAACTATAATTGACTAATTATAAATCTTGTTATCTCATGGTTTAAAATAATTTAGGTAAATAAGTATGTAACCAATCCTAAGACACATAAAATGACAAAAATAAATCTTTGTAAAAAAAGTCAAAATAGTAATATCAGGGAACTAAGGCTCCTGGGTCAAGTTCACTCGTACAAAAGTTCGTCGTTTCTTATTGGACAACCAATCATATACATTTGAGCTTGGCCCTGCCCCATTTTATGTCAAATTCTTGGCTAATTAGGGAAATATTCCAATTTCACTCGTTCAGTGTTTATTCTCATTATTTGTTTACTCCATTGAACCTAATTTAAATGCACATTAGCTATTTGAAAGGGGGCATCTGTTTAATGATAAGAGTGCCTTCTATTGTATTAGATCCTATTTAAGTTAACTTGTTATTTCTCTAAGGTAAAATTTTCTAGTTTCTTGTAGGAAAATCTTTTAATATTTTATTCTAGTACCAGGGAAATCTTGTAGGAAAAAATTAGACAGAAAAAGTTTCTGGAGTTTGAGAATAAAAGTTAGCGTGAGGCTCATAAATTACCGTCTCATGCGGCTTTTGGCAGAAGGTAGGGTGTGCAGTCCATCCTTATGAGCGAATTTCCGAATCCCCAAATAATAAGTAAAAAAATATTCGTCCCAATCAATGGTTCGTGAATCGAAATTGAAGATGGCTCTGTCAATGGTATTCATTCGCTGGATTAAGGCGCAAGTATTGTCACTTCTTGTGCACCATTCGTGAGTTGTGTAGAACTGAACACAATCCACCAATTTCATAGCTTTCTTATGCAAACGTACCATACTAAAAGGAAAGTCAGGATAAAATTACGAGAATAAATAGAAAAGCTGGACATAATTTGCTTAGGAGTAAATTAAACGTAGTTCCTCTTTCCTAACCATCGAAATGAGTAGCTAATTTAATCTGTCAAAAGTAGACAATTCATTATAATATATATTTTAGTGTTTTTTATTTGTGCATATTTTACACAGCTGAACAGTTGTGTAGTTTTTTTTTGCCAGCTCATTTTTTCGAGGAAGGCAACGAACATATTCTTCATAATTCAAGTCGATTGGTTAGAATACTTAGCTTGAAATTCTTTGTTCATTAGGACAAGGGCGCGAGTTACAGTGTCGCTTCTTGTTTGGTTTGGAACAGCGGTCACTGACATGACATTGTAAGCTCAGAGTTAATCCAGCTCTAAATTGGTACCTGCAGAAATCTGGGAGGGTAAACAGGAACAGAGTGTGAAAGCACAAAATGACTTGCCCCAAACCCCCATTACACCATCTGGCTGAAGGATACTGGAACTGAGATCAACACCACCAGTAGACACTGTAAGGTCCAAATGCCGTATTATCTACCCTTTTTACCTTCTTTTTAATTAAGCTAAGCTGCCAAAACAGGACTATTAAGGAAATCTTCATCAGAATTTGTATGTACAGAGCATCTACCAGTAAGTTTCAGATTTATGTAAGAACCTCTATGCTGATATTTGTGTTGTCTGCTTAAAAGCTAATAGCTTTGAAAATAATTCAAACATGAATTATGAAAATAAGTCACCTTAGCCTTGCATTGGCTCCCTCCACTAAAGTTGCCCTCTACGGTCAGTAGCTCAGGCACTCAACCCTCACGTACTTGATATACTGAAGTCACATTTATTTTCCTTTCCCTTCTTTTTTAGTTTAAATTTCTTGGATTTAAATTGGCTAAGTCAATTCACATGGTTTTAAAATAATTCCACATAAAATTGTCATTTCTGGACTAATTACTGTGGTGTATTATTCAGTGCAAAAAGATACTGATTCACACTTGATTTTTGTGTACTAATACCAATGTTTTAAGTACGTACGGCATACGTAAGACAAAAAAAAATAAAGATATCCCCCCCCCCATCGGGGCCAGATACAGTTTTATTCATACCTTGACAGCGAGTTATGACTATTTCAAAGTCATGAAGTTTCTAGAACAGTTCAAAAATTTTGTCGATGTTTTAACTTCCAAACATCCAAACAAAGAGGCAAAATTGATTACTTACATTTTACAACATCTTATCTACTTTATATTTTTGGTTTTATGTATTTTTAATATATTTTTTGAGGATTGTTTTCCATGTTTCTTTTTTTTTACATATGTCACCAACTATTACCAACAAATTATGTAACTGCATATGGAGGACTCTTTTTAAAAAAATGGATCAGATGCTACTTTGCCCTTCCTTGGAACTGAAATATCTCCTAAAATACAGAACTGACATTAAGTATAAACCTCTCTATTCACAACTCACAATAAATCAACTCTCATTAAATCTTGGAGGACTATTATAAGTTTTTAAAAATAATAGATGGCTCAGAGCTCCATGGATTTCTTAATTTTATTATCTTTTCAAATTTACTTTTCCTATTTTTTTTTTGGGGGGGGGGGGAGGGATCGCAAAACCTATGGTGCAATTTTATCTGTCTTTAGAGTTCTTTGGACTTCTCCGGACATGTTAAAGTCTGAACAGAAGTATTGAAGATTCCAATGATTAAAGTGTTCATATATATATATATATATATATATATATATATATATATATATATATATATATATATATATATATATATATATATATATATATATATATATATATATATATATATATATATATATATATATATATATATATATATATATATATATATATATATATATATATATATATCCAATCAGAAAAGAAGAATTTTCAGACATTCCACTGTGGTTGTTGATATTCTCCAATTTCAGTCATTTACGGTAGCACAGATAATGCTCAAAAGTATTTTCTTCTATACAAAAATTACATTCGTTTTTTACCGGACAACTCCAAAGTAATTTACCATCTATTACGCGCAAATTGATAGGAAAAATTCATAAAATTATAGTATCAACTAACTCTGACTGACTTTTGCCTGGGCCATATTATAGTCACATTTGTCGATATAAATTACTGTTGATGCAAATTTTTTTAACTAATTTTTTGCATTTTTAATATTTTGCATTTTAAATATAGGTGTGATGCTAAAATCAATGAAATTGCCGTGTCATTCATAATGTTTGGTTTTCTTTATCGATAGATGTGACAATCATGTGGCATGGGTATACTATTACTACTATACTTTGTCGAACAACTTCTCCAACTTCACACAAAACCAACTTCAGATTTAGTGTCACGTTATGCAATTTAACGGATTAAATTTTTCTCGCGCCGTAGGGAGTCTTAAGTAGACTCGAGCTAAACATTCAATTTTACAATGTGTAAAATAAGGTTTCATTATGGAAAAGTTAACACAGTAGCAATAACAGAGAAAACAATTAATACATTTTAAGGATAAAATGATACACTTTTTCAGAAAATTCTCACGTTTGATCAGAGCTTGAATTCCAATCTCAATTCCCCATTTTTAATTTTGAGTAGTTTAACTAGGATGATTGAAGTGATTTGAGATACCAAATAAAACAGTCTATATAGATTTTTACATTAGCCTATTGCCAAAAGCCTTTTTTAAGTGTGAAATGTTTAACTCTACTTAATGTAACTAAACCACTTCGCATAGACAATTACGAATTAGTATGACGGTTGAAAGTCACCTAATGACTAGGGTGTGCCAAATAACTGACTTATGGGACAGTTCATTAAAAGATTATAGTTTTAAGATCATTTAAAAAAGATGATGAAAGACAATATCGGATTCAAAGATATTACTTATCAATAGAGGGCCTAATTATAACGATCTTAAAATCCAATTCTCTTGCCTCATTATTTAAAACAGCTTCTCCCAGCGACTTTGAAAATGTGTACGTGTTTGGATTTCCCTTTAATAAGCAACAAATAGAACTGATTTAGTTACTGATCTTGGAGAATTTGTAATTGAATCCATTTTAGATCAATTGTTAAGAAATCTTAGATTCATAGGCTTTCCATTTCTATATTTTTCTTAATAATTATATCCATAAAGTATAACCAACAATTGTTTCATATATTGCCATATAATCAGCTGTGTCAATTCACAGAAATGTAGGGTGGAGACAAAATGGATTTTTCAAAGCCTGGGGAGCAATTTCTTGTTTTCTTATATTTTACATTTTTTATGGTAATGCCAAAAAGGACACTTTAGTGAAATCCAATCCCCCCCCCCAAACAAACTTATATATATATATATATATATATATATATATATATATATTATATATATATATATATATATATATATATATATATATATATATATATATATATATATATATATATATATATATATATATATATATATATATATATATATATATATATATATATATATATATGTATATACATATATATATATATATATATATATATATATATATATATATATATATATATATATATATATATATATTTATATATATATATATATATATATATATATATATATATATATATATATATATATATATATATATATATATATATATATATATATATATATATATATATATATATATATATATATATATATATATATATATATATATATATATATATATATATATATATATATATATATATATATATATATATATATATATATATATATATATATATATATATCAAATATTAAATAAGGATCTTATAAGGCACATTAGCTAAATAGTGAAACAGTCTAGTTAAACACTTGAGTACTATACTTTGAAATAATTCTTGTCTTTGTTTAAACGAAGGTGCACATTAAACTTTAGGTACTTGACAAACGTGTGGGCTGATTTTGCATAGGACTTGCATCTTTTTCCTTCTTCCACCATTTCAGGCCAGTGGGTCGTGTTGTCAAAGCGAATGTTGGAAGTGGGGATTCTGTCGCTCCTAGTTTTCTTTTGGAGTCTGGTAGTGACTGGAGACTCGCTTGGTGGTCTACCTTTCCTTATTGCAGAAATGACTGCACCTCTGAGCAGCTATTCAGCAATATCCCTACAAAAGCGAACAAGGTATAGGAGGTTCTCAGCGCCAGAGTGATGATTGCGCCTATACAGTAACCAAGCACTGGCTACGCTGACGTCTAGGAAGTAACAGATTAGACGCAAGTACCAATTCTTCTCCTTGGTATCACTACGATATAACTCCATCAACATGTTACTCCAGTCACCCCACCCTTGAACTTGTTATCCCCTTTAACGACAAGAGGTCTGGCTATATCGATTGGCGGCTAAACCCGCCAATCAAACGATCCTGTTCCGGAGCTTCTCAGCTTGTCGTCAGCTTCCAAGGGCGCAAGTTTCACTTCCTGCATTCTGTCTATTATGACTGTGCCTACTGAATGGATTCCTATTTCCCGTAGTTTTTCTACTAGAAGAAAACTGCTGTAGAAATTATCAAAGAACACTGTAGAAATTATCAAAGAACACAGGTTTTTCTGACCAGAACTTCAATTCATGTGGGCAGAGCACCACATCTGCAACAAAACCACGGTCTGAACCGACAGTGGTTCCTTTACCACTGTAAATTTCAAAGTCATAAACTAATCCACTAGCTCTGGCTCTTGTAAATATTTTAAACCTTTACTTGTGTGGCTTTCTTTGATGTACTGCTTGAACCCAAGCCGGTCCCTGAACGGGAACATTTGTTCAACCACAGATTGTCGTTCTTTGTATGGGACTTCTCGCATATTCTTCCAAAGCCTATCGTACAAGGGTTGAACCTTGAAGAGGGGTTGTATCCCAGATTCCTCTTTTTGATTGTTTTGAAACTATCATTTGCGTAAAAAACCTGTATTATTCTTTTGAAGTGATCGCGTGCCATAACGTTAGCCACTGGAGGTTAACGTTTCGTCGTTTCCCAGTACAAAGACATGTGGAAAAGTTTCACGATTCCCATAAGCAAAAGGATTCCAAGGAATTGTTCCATTTCTTTGACAGTACATTTCAGCTCCACAAATTTCTCCCATAGAACATACCGATTCATGTCTTCTACAAGGATGCTTACAATTTCAGAGTCAAAGAACTTTTGGAAGATTGCGATTGGAGTAACCAGACACAAGTTGAGGCTTGGCATTTGCCCTATCCAGTCCATGTCATTCTCTGGCACACAGTTTTTTTCCAGATTCGTCTCTTTTCAGCCGAAGATTTAGGAACCATGTCTATTTCGGCTTCATTGCGGAGGGATTTCAAAGTCTTTAGATGAGACTTAGCTCTTCAACTGAGTGGTAGATCTTATTCATTGTCGCTGTCATACCAACTACTATCGAGCTTGTCTTCAGCTGAATCGCAAAATAAAGGGTCATTGTCATCTTCAGAATCCTTCAAATTCAGGTCAGAGTCATCACCGTCAAGCTCTAAGACATAGGAAGCAGCACTGCTGAGGTCCACTCTTCTTAGTCGTCCTTCTTGTCGCCTCCTTCTTCACTCCTTGCTAGTACCTCATCGACTAATGAAGAGGTTGAGCACTCCATAATCTCAATGGCTCTTCAGCTGCTGATACTTGATAGTAAACTGGCGAACTGGGTGGATAATGCATGGGTTATATATGGATGACCTTATGGTTTTAAACAAATTCATTCATTTAAACTGATGTTTATATCCGCAAACTAGATGTTTACAGGTCAACCAGGATCAACTATTATAAATTAGCTGTTTGTAGGTAAACCAGGATCCACATTGGGTATGTTATTTCATAATTTCCCGGATTTCCTTTCTCCACTCCCGACAAAGATGCCGCTGTTAAAAACAATTGCACCCTTTCATTCCATAAAACATTAAAGGATTATAATTCAACGGAACCAGAACCAAAATAATTGGCCGGGACGAAAACTTAAGCCTCCAAAAATAAGTTGATAAGCAGATTTAATATTTGGAAGTAGAATAGTCCCAAAATAAGTATTCTATTACCAAAATAAGTAGGTAGTAAACAAATCTTCTATTGAAAGCCATCTAGCTGAGCGTGTGAAACTCGAAAAAAGGTTGCTTGATCTAGAAGTTAAAGATCGTCAGCTGAATTTAATTATTCACGGCCTGCCAAAAGAAAAATCAGGCCAATCTCTTACCGAAAATATTGAGACTTTATTCAAAGAGAAATTAGAGATTGAAAAAGACATTCCTCTTAAAAAAGTGTACCGCATAAAGAGTGTGAGCCCCATTACAGTTAGAAACAACAAACAAGCTGGAGTATCGCCTGTTCTTATTTCTTGTGCGAATAATTTGGACTTGCAAATTTTATTGGGCAATGTAGGCAAACTTAAAGGAAGCGGTATGAGAATATGTACTGATTTGCCTTCTTCACTTTGGCCAAGGCACGTGATCTTAAAGCTCAGCAAATATCCAAGTTCATGCGAGTGAAACAATCCGGGCCAGACTATTGCTGCAAACTAGAAACGATATTGCTGGCCCATGGGTTACACATGACGAATGCTAATATTAGTTGTATATATATCTATATAATGATTTGTCAGATTGATTATGTTTTTGTTTTTGTTTTTTATTATTCAGTATATAGTCTATGCTGCTTAGGAATGTGAAGATCGATAAGTAAAGTGTTTTACTTAAAAAAAGTGTATTTATCTCGTTCTCTATGTTCTTCTTTATTTTTGTTTCCTTTCTTTTTGCTCTTTTCGTTCCTATGTGCTTTCCTTTTTTCCGTATTTTTCACTTATTTCCATTTTCCTGCTCATCTATCTCTCAGCTCCTAGGCCTAAATCCATTAAAATTGGTTCAGTTTTCTTGCCGTATATCTTTTGTTGCAGAAATTCTACAGGAACGTACTGCCGTTGACTTTTTTCCACTGTGTCGCCCCGGCCCACCGCCAAGTGGAGAATATGGGTGAGTTATTTTTTCTTCTAATTTGAATAGTGGTGGCTGTGGTGGAACTCGCGATAGGTTGAGTGAGTTGGAGGAGAGACCCTTGAATTTACCACAGATTCTTTCATGCATTGATAGAGAGGATGAAAACACTTATGATTATTTTATTAATAATTTACCCATGAACAAATACCTTTCTCTAGGAATGATTATGAGTAAACCAACAAAGAAGTGTCTGAGAACAGCATTTCTAAATTGTTGTGGACTTATGAGTAGTTTAGAAAATATTTCACTATTGCTTCCCGACCATAAGATTGATGTTTTTGGTGCATGTGAAACATTTTTAAATGAGCAATCTTCTGAGCTAGCTCATATAAATGGGTATAAGTCGTTATTTAAACATGGAATAGGTAGAAAGAGAGGAGGGTTGGCTTTTTTTTGTAAATGATAGTATACCTGTAAGAGAAGTGAATGATTATGATTACATTTATGAAGAAATTGCATTTGAATTTTTTGCTATTGAGCTAGATTTAAGTCCTTCGAAAGTATTATGTTGCGTCCTATATAGGCCGCCGAGTTCGGCTGCTAAACAATTTGTAGAAAAGTTCCATGAACTTAGCTCGCTGATGACCCAAAGAAAGTGTAAGTTAATGATGTTGGGTGATTTTAATATTCATATTAGTTTTGTACATAGGGATATGAATTCAATGTTTTCGAATAGTGTTGCCGTTGACTTTGTAGCGATTTTTATTTCCGCGGGTTTGCTTCCAACATGCCGGATCCCGACAAGAATCACGGAGTCATCAGCGTCACTAATTGACAATATTTTCACAAATTTAGAGACACTGGGCTGTAACGTTATAGTTGATGATACTTCTAACCATTTTACGATCCTGTGCGACCTTGAAACGGGTCCCTCCCCTAAACCCTCTTCATTGAGGTCAAGAAGACTGGATGGTGCTTTGATTGATAAACTGAAAAGTTTACTGTCCCAAGTCGACCGGTCTCCCTGCTTAGAATAGGACGTCGTGGACAAAGCTACTGAGTACTTCATCGAACAGTTCGAAATAATACTTAATAAGGCATGTCCTTT
This sequence comes from Artemia sp. Qi Xiang Cuo, assembly GCF_049724085.1. Lineage (NCBI taxonomy): Eukaryota > Metazoa > Arthropoda > Branchiopoda > Anostraca > Artemiidae > Artemia > Artemia sp. Qi Xiang Cuo. The sequence goes on from NC_142800.1 coordinate 22,070,669, forward strand.
ATCAAGCAGGCAAGCTAGGCGTTATATTAAACCAAAGAAAACATGGATTACAGCTGCTGTTCTGTCCTCTATACATACCAAAAATAACCTCTTCAGGAAATTCATGGCAGATCCTACACATGAAAATCAGGCCAAATTTCGGCAGTACAGAAATTGTCTGACAAAGTTACTGCGACAAGCGAAGCAGTCATACTATCTTTATGAATTTCAAAATGCTGAAGGGTCCCCAAAAAAGACTTGGTTGATTATTAATGAATGCCTTGGGAAAAAGAAAATGAAAAACATTCCGGAAGAGATATTATCACCAAAAGACAAGAAAATTGTTAAAGGAAAGCGAAATGTTGTTGGTGTCCTAAATGAGCACTTCGCAAATATTGGTCACGTAACATCACTTGAGGCACCAACTCGAAGTTTACCCGATTCAACATATTCTGCTTACATGCCGCCTCCATCGAATTGCTCTCTTTTCCTAACGCCGGTCTCAGCAGATGAATTACTGCATGTTATATACCAACTGAAGAATGGGTCGTCGGGAAGTACGGATGGCTCGTCGACAAGTCTATTAAAACGGATAATGCCTGATGTTACAGAATTTTTAGTTCATATTATCAACTTATGTTTTTCAAGTGGACGTTTCCCAGCTTGCTTAAAGTCTGCACGTGATTTAGCCCTGCATAAGGGTGATGACGTGAAAGATCCAACAAACTACAGGCCAATCTCGATCCTATCTTCATTCGCAAAAGTAATTGAAAAATATCCTTACAACCGTATAGTGAAGTTTTTTGATAAGAGGGGATGTTTTAATGACCTTCAGTTTGGGTTTAGGAAGGGTCATAGCTCTGAACATGCAATTCTAAGACTCACACATTTTATACACGACACTTTGGATGAAAAAGAAATTCCAGCTACTATATTTATAGATATAAAAAAAGCGTTCTATACTATATGTCATGCAATTGTGCTTCGTAAACTGGAAAATTACGGTCTAAGCGGACCAACAAATCCTCTGATTGAATCATATTTAATTGGGTGCAGTCAGTTTGTGGATGGTGGGACTGCTACCTCTTTACTACTTGGTATAACTGGTCAATTCGGCGTTCCTCAAGGGTCCATACTTGGACCTCTACTCTTTCTTATTTATGTTAACGACATCAACAGGGCGCTGGATGATCTCGGGCTAAATGTCCTATTCGCTGATGATACAGCCTGCACAGTGAGCGGTACTGATGAAAGATCGCTTAAGAAGAATTTGTTGGCAGCTTTCGAGAGGACAGAAACTTGGTTTAGTGCAAATAAATTATCTGTTAATATGCCAAAAACCAAGTTCATGATTTTCTCTCGTACTGACCAGTCATTACCTGAACTTAGTAGACTACCCATTGATGAATATACTTATTTGGAGCGTGTATCTACTATGAGATATTTAGGAGTGCTAGTTGATCAGAATATGAGTTGGAAGGAACACATTGCTAAATTGCAGATGAAGTTGGGAAGGATTGTTGGAATATTGCGGCATTTGAAATTTATTCTACCTTTTCATGCGATGAGATCGGTATATTTTGCCCTAGTCTATTCCTATCTGAGTTATTGTCGCCTGATTTTTCTGAATACATTTAAAACTCATATAAAACCACTTCAAAGGCAGCAAAATAAAGCACTGCGTATTCTGAAAACTTTCATTCCCTCCCCATTATCCCTACCATCAAAATCGCCAAATAAAAGTATATTTTCTTTCCTTAATATATTACCAGTGGAATTATTATTATCCTTTCATGGATTGATGTTTTGTGTTAAGTATTTTGCTAAAATTCTACAAAAAATTTTCTATGCTATGGATCTATTTAACCAATGTGAGCACGATTATGGAACGAGGGGATCTTTTAAGTATGTTGAACCCCGAGCTTGCACTGAGAGATCGAGGTTCTCACTCAGGCACTGCATAACCAAACTTTGGAATGTGCATGGGTCGGGTCTTAATATTAGTCTTTCTGTTGGTACACTGCGGGGTCATTTAAAAAATCTTTTACTAACCCTGTGATCATTTTATTTAATTTCATTCTTTTTTTTAATTTTTTTTTTAAATTCAGTTATGGTCTTCCCGCTGGCACATTCTATTGGTAGGGTTTCCCCACGGCTTCACTTCTCTGTTTTTGGTGTTTTGTTTTAGTTTGTTCTCCATTTTGCTGCTGGCTTGGGGTGATGCTTGGTAAGTCTTACATTTTTCTTTCTTTTTTATCTATTTACAAAAGTGTGATTATGTACTAATGCAGTTATATATTATGTTTTTGTTGTTTTTATTTGTTATTGGTTGCCTGGTAATACGAGCTAGACTCTCAGCCGGGCATACCCATATTGTAGTTGTGTTTAGTTTATAAATAAAAGAACCTGAACCTGAACTGGTTACATTGCTGAAAAATATACCTGTTGAATGAGAAAGCTAAAGGAAAGTGAGGACGCTTTCCTCAGATTTTCATACAACGTGTGTAAACTATACTAAACATTTCTGCGGATCAGTATTGTTCTCCCTCCCCTAGGGCAGATGGGCCTTATAAGATACATGCTTAAAAACCGTCCTTGCTTGTGGATGAATAATAAGTTTTGAATGAAAATAATACATGTGGAACCGTCAGAGACTGACAAACACCACAAAATTGATTTTCTTTGCCAAGCAATATAAACTTCAATACTACCCAAATCAGATTTATTTCATTCCAAAAAATCCAAAAATTTCACTATGTTAAATTCAGTTCCTTGCGAACGCTCTTATATGACTCATATAGGGGCAAATTAATATACCCTAAAAATGTCCTGTTTTCTTGTTTATGGTTACGCAGATATTATCTCGTTTCAACCAATCAGAAAGGAGCTATAGGCAAAAACCTTGGTGTGCCTTATAAGAGCCACAAGCCATAAAAGGGATAAACCGTAGTCAATAATTTTTGTTCGATATAGGAATGTATTGTATCTTTTAAAAGGTCTATACGGACTCTGTTGCCTTATTCCATGTACTTTCTACTTAGAGTTTCCGTCAGGTTCAGATACGCACTTCTGCCCAGCCCCCCCCCCCGTTTCCAAAATTCCAATTCCTCCAATTTCGATCCAAGTTCCACCAGTTCCAGGAGTTTTTAAAGTATAAGTGTTTTTTTGCTTTGTCGTTCTTATGTTCCAACCCTAGTTGTTTGACTATTTCTTAAGAATTCCAATACCAAAGCGGAATTGCCCTGTTTTATTTTTTCCTCCCTTGGTTTCAACCCGAATTGTTCGACTTTTTTTCTAATAAATAGTAATACCAAGGCGGGGACATACATGCACACTCAAACACGTGCTTGCACAAACACACATACACAAAGACAAACACACACACACAAACACTCAGAGTCACGCAGAGAGGCAGAGAGAGAGAGAGACAAAGAATGAGACACATCACATATACAGTGAGACAGACACAGAGACAAAAAAACGTAGAAACACACAGAGTCTAACAGAAAATTGGACTTTTTCCTAAAAAATAACAGTCAAAAAGAGGACACGCTCAAACACACACACACACATGCGTGCAAAAACACACACACAGACAAACACACACACACACACGCACAAACACACAAAGTCTGACAGAAAGGCGCAGAGAGACAGAAATACAAAAAAAAAAAAACGGAGTCAGACAAACAAATAGACAAACACGGACACAGAGACAAGCAAATACACAGTCAGACACATAGACACAGAAAGAGACAAAAACTCAGATAAACGTGCAGAGATTCTGACAAAAAATGCACAAAACAGATACAGATGGAGGCATACAAACAGTCAGACACAAAGACAGAGAGAGAGAGTGACAAAAAAGACACAGATTCAGACAAGCAGACAAAGAAAGATACACAAAAATACACAAAAAAGAAAGACCCAGACACACAAACACAAAAAGATAGGTCCAAAGAAAGACAAACAGATTCTCAGACGCAAGGGCACAGAGAGAGAGAGAGAGAGAGAGAGAACGAAAAGCAAAAACATACGGAGACAGACATACGAACACATAAAGATAGACACAGAGAAATAAAACGCACACGAACGCGCAAACATGAAAACATACAGGAAAGGTGAGAGAGAGAAAAGTCCTTTTTAACTTCTTTTGAAGATGGCTGGATTTTTCATTTGCCAAGACTCTCTGTAGTTTCCATTTATTTATTATTTCATATTGTGAATGAAGTATTTGTTTTACCATTTTGAAACATGGTGGTTCGCCAAAATGGCCACCATTTGCTTCTATAAGATCGTTAAAGATGGCCACACATTTGGCTCTAGTGATGGGGCTATTGCTTCTTAACCCTTCTTCAATGGTCTTTAAAAGTATTATTTTTTCCCCTTGAATTGCGTATCTCCTATGCTATTTGGTGTATCTCACTTTTTATAAAAGGCAAGCCATTGTTATTTGCATTTTTTACTAGCATTACCAATTTTGTTTGTTCATGAGATGTCTCCACACTTGCTTTACCTTTGTGGACAAACTTTTTGACTTTTTTTCAAATTTATTTGCAAAAAAAATGAAAACTAAATGAAATTTATTGAAATAAAAACTAAATAAAATTTATTTAAAATGATTTTTTACCGAAATATAGCACAACACTATTGAGATGAACACTTTATGAGTTAATTCAAGAAAAGATTGGCCCCTGGAGACAATTATAGCTTCTGACGGAGAGATTTTGAGCTTTCCTGATGCTTTATTTGATAATTTCAGCCATATCTACTGCTTGTAATTACTTGTTAAAATATATACAAATATTTTTGCAATTACTTTCGGTGATCCCTTTAATTCTTTAATGTCAGGGGGTATATTAACAGACCCCCTGGCTAATACAAACTCCTACAATAACAAGACTTGAGCCCTTCTTGAACAAAAGATGAGGGTGTGGAGAGGGAGGGACAGTTTAAAAGCGTCAATAGTACTAAAAAATTTTTATTTAAATGAAAATGGGAGCCAACTATATTCTATATTTTTACATACAAAGATGCTACCATTTTTCCCGCATTCGGAAAATTATGAGGAGGTAATTTTAGGTTGGGTTAATAGTATTGTAACCAAATTGGATAATTATAGTGAGGGATTAGAATGTCGGTTGTTTTTTTATTGAAAATTTAAACGTTAAAAGTTATTGATTCAAGAAAAATTTGATTTTAAGTGGTGGGCATTGAGAGAGGGCTGTAGTTTTAAAATATCATTCAGATTTAGAAGGTTGTCAAGGAATACAATGAATCTGTTTTGATACTAGGCAACAGCGTTTCAAGTATGAATTTTTGATCGTGGCATTCTGACCCATATTGAAGAATGCTTCTAAGAAAAAGCTGGATAAATTGGCAGCTAATGGGGATTGGTCAAAGTTTCCTAAAGTAGATTTCAAGTGTTTAAATGATCAATTTCCTGTAAAAATAAAAGAGATAAATATTTTCGAGCGGGCTAATGCATATTTAAAGATTTGTGATACGGTGTTACAATACAAAACAGAGTTTGAGGCGCGTGAGCACACTAATGAAAAGGGTGTAATATTTCCAGTGAAAGCTTCGTCCATTGAATCAATCAAGCATTAGGTCTGGCTTCTATACACATTTCCTTCAGAGCCTGATTTAATTGGACATTTTAATCCAATTACGGATATTAGTAGGGTTTTATGTGAGAGTAAAAAGGGGCGAGGGGGTTTATGCTACTATTTTCCTACAAGCCTGTCCAGATTTCGGACTACTTTAAAGCTAAAGCATCACATGAAACACTGTAAACATCATCGATATAAAGCCATGGAAATAGTTAGCGCTGATAGAGGGATCTTGCGTTTCAAGAATTTCCAAGACTCGCTCCCGCAGAGCAACAAGATCTATTTGGTCTTCGATGCCAAACTCACAGATAGTGTACAATGCTCTCTCTGTAAAAGTCTAAAACGTAATGCGTCACTGGCGCTTTACTGAAAACCAATTTTATGACAAATATTTTCTTTTGTGCTTAACATTGAAAATAAGTATTAAAATTATAGTAACATTTTGAACTGATGAGCTTTCAGCAATTAATAGCATTATGCATAAAACCTTCAATCTAATTTATTTGCTCTTTTGAAAGTTGTTGAAGACAGATATAGTTTCCCTAAAAACAAGTGTTTGAATACTGCCTCTTTTCCTAACTGTAAATAAAAATCAAAATCCTAATGCTTCATTGGTGCTTAACCGAAAACGGATTGTATTACAAATAGTTTCTTTTCCAGTTCTTACAGTATTGAAAATAAAAATACAATTAGACTGAAATAAACTCTTGAACTGATGGATCTTTCAACAATTAATATCATTACATATCAAATATACAATTTGATGTTGTTTATACTTACCAAGACTGTTTAATTACATACAGTTTTAAGTAAAGTGCCAATGACGCAGTAGGCTTTAGACTTTTACAGTTAGAGAAGGAGGTCACACTCAAACTCTTGTTTGTGGTGATTTCTGTTCGTTTCAAGCTTGATTTGCATATTCAATTTAATTTTCACTTGTTTTTAAATTTTTTTAATAATTTACATACATACCTATTGTATGTTTTTTTTCATTGATTTTTTATTTAGTTTCTGTTCGTTTTAAGTTTGATTTATACTTCAGTAGGAAAATATTTTTTTAGTTTTAAGCTTGATATTAATATTCAATCTAAGCATTACTCACTTTAAAATCTATTTATTCAAATACATTATTACTTGTTGTTTATTTTTGCAATGATTGTTTATTTAATTTGTGTTCGTTTTGGGTTTCATTTATTCTTTAATAGTAATTTCTGGTCCTTTTGAGTTTGAATATTAAAAGATATTTGCATCTGCTGACTTTAAGTTTAAAATGGCCTTTACTTTCCTTTGAAAAACTTATTTTTCGGAAAGTTTTTTTTTTCAATTTTTGTTTGTTTGGATTGCAAAAAATTTCAAGTTTTTAAAAATTCTTTATTTCTAAATCAAACTTAAAGAAAAATCAAATATTCATTAAAGTATCAAAACTTATATCAAAGTAACAATACTTAGGAACTATGTATTGTAACTTTTTTTTAGGAACTATGGGTTTTTATATTTCTTAACATTGGACGTGATCGTCTCCTACTAGGTGGCTAGCTACCACTGCAACCCGGACAACCAGGATGACGTCAGTTACCACTTGGGTTTCGTTTTATGCTATCATTACAAACAGGAAAAAGCCTACGGCTTTTTCTTCTTTGAAATAGTAAGAGACGAACCTCAAGCAATCAAGTAGCTAACTAAGTCCAATGTATGCAGTGGTATGTTATTCCAAGGATTTTATATAGTTTCCATTTATAATGAACTGTATCGATCCTTTATGCATAAATAATTTAGCTTGCTCAGAAGAAACCATGTTTCTGTCTAGGGTATGTATTCTAACAACCCCTTTATATAATCGTTCATGAAACCATAGGCAGCTTATCATTCTTTACTATAACTTCTTTAGAAAATTTTTCATTTACTAAGGGCAACAGTTGGTTCTTAAATATAAAAACTAACATAATCGCCATTTATAATTAACCAGAATTATTCCTTATATAATTTGTGTATAAACGAAATTATTATCATGTCTTATATATAACTCATATTTTATAAGTCTTCGACAGTTCGTTGGTGAGCATAAACATTTGTCACATGGGGGAATTGGGTTCGATTACTCGTCGGGGAGAACTTTTATTATGTTGAATTAAAATCGTTTAATTTAAAATTTATGTATGGTGTCCCTTATGTATGGTATCCTAATGATTGTCTTTTAATATAGCTTCAGTTACTATGGACTAAAGTTCGTTCTTTAATGTAAACGAGTCTCAAATAATCAAGTAGCTAGCTAATTCCAAAGGTATGCAATTTTTTGTTATTACAATGATCGTTTTTTATTGTAACTAGGTTTCAGCCATCTCTACAGCCATGATACTATTGGAAATTACATAATCCCTATTTATGTTTCAGTTAACATGGGCAAGGTGTCGTTCTTTATTGTAAGGTATACGATTATGTTTGAAAGACTGCAGTGTGAAAAGACATCGAAAATGCAGTTTTTGGTGGAAAAATTTATTCTCTTTTAGAAATAATTTATTTTAGTTACTATAGATTTTTAACCCAATTAATTTCCTTTAAAATGAGCTATTGAATAACCCTCTACGATGTTCCAGTGCCAAGCTATCTCTGGATACAAAAGAAAAGAGAAAAGAGAAAAAAAATATCCCGTTTGGGGAGAATAACGTGGTTAAAGTCAATTTTCTTGATTTTCAAGCCAATATATTTCCCTTGCTGTTCAAGCTAAGGGACAGAAAGTTTACTATACAGGGGTTTCGGACAAGGCGGTTCTAATGGTGTACTTTTTGTTTTGATCTGACTCCTTTGTTAGGAGCTATGGGTTTTTATATTTCTTAACATTGGACGTGATCGTCTCTTACTAGGTTGCTAGCTATCGTTGCAACCCGGAACTCTATAAAACAATACGTGCATTCACCCTGGAAGATTTAAGTAAAATACTCGAAACGCGTCTTGCTGAAAAAGTGTTTGGTGTTGATAATTTACCTGAAATACCGAAAGATGCAATCCTTCAGAAACTGACAGATAGCGCAAACACTACATTGGTTGAACATTTTTCTGTCCAGCCGGTCAATTCAGAGGTTCCAAAAGACTTCATAGAAGGTTCCAAAGACTTCAAGGCTTCTTAGCAGACATACTTAGTTTCGTCTTGACAAACAGTTTCTTTTTCACAGCTTCCAATTGCAAGAATTCTCTTACAAGTGTAATAGCGTCGGTCATATGTTGCGAACTGTGAAACCAAATGAAAATGCTTGTCAATTTATAAACAGGCTTCATTCCCGTGATGGAGAGATGGAAGCGATTTTGTCTTCTGTTCAGTCTAAAATCAGAGGATCTCAGCAGTATTTTCAATCTCTTTCCTATAAAGTAAAGTCAAAGATTGAGCAATTGGGTCCATCAACTTTGTTTCTGACAGTTTCATGTGCTGAGTGGTACTCTCCTGAATTTATTGACTATTTACGGACTGTCCATAAAGACGTACCTGGTGTGGCAAAAATGACCCCAGCAGAAATGACGTGTCTAGATCCAGCTGCAGTTTCCATGCACTTTGACAAAAATGGACACCTATATTCAATAAGCTAATTTGTTCAAAGACAAATCCTTGGTTTGGTAAAATTAAGGATTATTTCTGGCGTATCGAGCATCAGAAACGAGGTGCGCCTCCTGTACACTGTGTGTTGTGGATTAAAGATACTCCTATTATTGGGAATTCAACAGCATCTGAAGTGATTCAATATATTGATAGTATTATAACTTGTGAAATACCAAATAGATTGACAAGTCCAACCCTTCACAAACTAGTCAAAAACCATCAAGTGCAAATAAATACTGTCAAAGAAAATATAAGAGAAAAACAGGAAGATGGGTTACGTATTGTAAGTTCGGCTTTCCTCATCCTACAAAGGAACGAACAGAATTGTATGACGTCCTTGGCTGCTTGGCTCATTGTACAGACTGTAAAAAGCCAAGAAAAAGAATATATCATCTGCTTCGAAGAGATGACGAGCATTATATAAATGACGATGTGGGCACAATGAGTTTTGGGTTTCTCCATACCCGAGCACTTCGTACCGAAGGAGTTGTCGTAGAAACTTCGAAAAGGACTCATTCGATTGGAAATGAGAGTGGCTAGTGCCCTTTTTGATAGTCGAAAGTGATTGAAGGGCAACTAGTCCCCCCACGCCCATCATTCCCCCAAACACATCCAATCAAAATTTTTATAGATAACCATTTTGTTCAGCGTAGTTGATTTCTAGATAGAAAATATGTTTTTGACAAAGAAACTCCCCCACAACCCTCAGGGCAAGGGTTTTAAGTTATGCCCTGGGGGCATATAAGGTTTTAATAGAAGGTGTTGTCGTAGAAACATCAAAAAAGGCTCATTCGATTGGAAATTCAAAGGGCTAGTACCCTTTTTGATAGTCGAAAGTGATTGGACGGCAACTATCCCCCCACACGCCCATCATTCCCCCAAACACATCCAATCAAAAGTTTGAGATAGCAATTTTGTTCAGCGTAGTTGATTTCCAGATACAAAATATGTTTTTGAGGAGGACAATCCCTCACAACCCTCAGGATAAGGGTTTTAAGTTATGCCCTGGGGGCATATAAGGTTTTTATAGAAGTCATTGTCGCAGATAAATCAAAAATAGCTAACTCGTCTGGAAACTCAATGCGATAGTGCCCTTTTTAATAGTTGAAAGTAATCTTTGGGAAGATAGCCCCTCCTCCCCACACCCATCAGTACCACAAACACATCCAAACAAAATTTCGAGATAGCCATTTTGTTCCAACCAGGTAAAGTTCAGAAAATTATACCTTTGAGCAGGATACTCCCCCCACAGTCTTCAGAACAAGGGTTATAAGCTATGCCCTGAGGGCATATAAGTTTTTATTTAAATCTTTGTTGTAGAAACTCGAAAAAGGGCTCATTCGATTGGAAATTCAAAGGTCTAGTGCCCTTTTTAATAGTCGAAAGTGATTTGAAGGCAACTCGCCCCCCTCTCTCGCCAACCTTCCCCCCAAACACATCCAATCAAATTTTTTAGATAGCCATTTTATTCAGTGTTTTGGATTTCCAGATGGACATTACGTTTTTAAGGAGGACACTACCCCACAGCCCTCAGGGCAAGGGTTGTAAGTTATGCCCTGGGGGCATATAAGGTTTTTATTGAAATGGGCAACTAACTCCCCTCTCACGCCCACCATTTCCCCAAACACATCCAATCAAAAATTTGAGATATCCGTTTTGTTCAACGTAGTCGAAATTTCTGGAAATTATGTCTTTTAGGATAAAAACCCCATCAGAGCTTTCAGTGCAATGGTTTTAATTTGTGCCCTGGGGGCATATAAGGTTTATATAGAAAGTTGTTGTAGAAATTTCAAAAGGGGCTTATTTGATTGGAAATTGCCCTTTTTAATTGTCGAAAGTGAGTGGAGAGTAATTAACCCCCCTCTCACGCCCATCATTTCCCCAAACACATTCAATCAAAGTTCAGAGATAGCCATTTTGTTCAACGTAGTTGAAAGTTCTGGAAATTATGTATCTAAGGATAACAAACCCCGAGAGTCCCCAGGGCAAAGGTTGTAAGTTATGCCCTGGGGACATATAAGGTTTTTAATGATAGAGTTGTCGTAAAATCTTCAAAAGCGGCTCATTAAATTAGAAATTGAGAGGGCTAGTGCTCTTTTTAATAGTTGAAAGTGATTGGACGGTAACTAACCCCTCTCTGACGCCCACCATTCCCCCAAACACATTCAATCAAAACTTTCAGATAGCCATTTTGTTCAACGTAGTAGACAGTTCTGGATATTAGGTCTGTGAGGATGACAACCCCCCTCCCCCCATCCAGCCCTCAGGGCGAGGGTTGTCAGTTATCCCCTGGGGGCATATAAGGTTTTTATTTAAAGCGTTGTCATAGAAATTTCAAAAGGGCTCATTTGATTGGAAATTGAAAGGGCCAGTGCCTTTTTTAATAGTTGAAAGTGATTGGAGAAAGACTAACGCCACTCTTATACCCACCATTTACCCACAAACATCCAATCAAAATTTAGAGATAGCCGTTTTGTTTAACGTAGTTGAAAGTTCTGGAATTTAGGTCTTAGAGGATAACAACCACCCTCACAACCATTAGGGTAAGAGTTGTAATTTATGTCTGGGGGCATATAAGGTGTTTATATGAAGTGTTGTCGTAGAAACTCAAAAAGGGCTTATTGGATTGGAAATCGAAAGGTCTAGTGACATTTTTAATAGTCGAAAGTAATTGGAAGGCTTGAAATTTTATAGTAAAGATCGATGTGGATATAATGTATTATTATATCTTTGTTGTTGTTGTTGTTTAGACCAGGGCACTTTGTATCAAAGGAGTTGTAGGATCTTCGAAATGGGCTCATTCGATTAAAAATAGAAAAGGCTGATGCCCTTTTTGATAGTCGACAGTGATTGAAAGAAAATTAATCTCCCTCCCCACCCCCACCAACCCTTTTACTTTTTTTTTAAAAAATAAATTTTGCCAAAAAATTAAATAAAAATGCACTGTGTTAATGCTAATTCCCAATAAAGCATCTCAGCAGTATCCCAAGAACGACTGAGGGTATTATGTTCAAACTTTTGGGGCTGCTTCTACTCTTAAAATTTAACCAAATCAAAATAGCGTAACTGTATCCAAGCTATCAAAGAAAGTAAACAGATTTTTTTGCGAATGGTATCAAGTTTTTCATTTCAGGTCAACTAGAGGAGGTATGAAACCAAATTAAACACTATTATTTGTGTCCAGATTTTTAATAGAGCGTGTGTTGTTAACAATAGCTGAAAATTTTTCCCCAGCATACAAATAGCCCGCAAAAATAAAAAGTATTAAAGACACGAAAATCTTTAAAGAGCTATATTTTTTCCCATTGAATAGACTTCTCCAAAATAATGCGAACAGATATAAATTAAAAAAAACTTTTCCACGAAATAAGTTTTTAAAATAAAAGTAAATGACTCAATTAATTAAAAAATGAACAAAAATAAAATCTCATAATCTACCAATCATGAAACGACCACAAATCAACATCGATAAATAAATGAAACCCAAAACGGGCAGAAATTACAGTAAATAACCGAGTCAAACTCAAAACGAGCAGAAATTAACATAAGTTGGGCTCAAAACCCCTATGCCTTCCCAAGGTCAGAACATAATTTGCAATTTATTGAAAAAAAATACAAATGAATGTGCATTGTCAGTTTAATATACATATACTCATATTTAGTAATCAAAGTCTTAATATCATTTGATTTATTAAAGTTATAAAAGCCATTTCAATTTCTAATCAAATGAGCCCATTTCAAAGTTTCTACGACAACGCGTTTTATAAAAACTTAAAACCCTTATCCTGAGGGCTGTGAGGAGGTTGTCATCCTCAAAGACCTAATTTCCAGAACTTAAAACTACGTTACACAAAATGGCTATCTCAAAATTTTGATTGGATGTGTTTGGGGGAATGATGGGCGTGGGGGGGGGGGCTAGTTGCCCTCCAAACACTTTTGACAATTAAAAAGTGCACTAGCCCTTTGAAGTTCCAATCGAATGAGCTGGTTTTGAAGTTTCTAGGACAGAACTTTCTATAAAAACCTTCTATGCCCCAAGGCCATAACTTAAAACCCTTGCCCTGAGGGTTGTGAGGGATTATCCTCCTCAAAAATATATTTTCTATCTGGAAACCGACTATGGAAACCGACTACGCTGAACAAAATTGCTATCTCAAAATTTTGATTGGATGTGTTTGGGGGAATGATGGGTGTGTGTGGGGGGAGGGGGGGGGTAGTTGCCGTCCAATCACTTTCGACTATTAAAAACGGTACTAGCCCTTTGAATTTCCAATAAAATGAGCCTGTTTTGAAGTTTCTACGACAACGCCTTCTATAAAAACCTTACATGCCCCCAGGGCATAGCTTAAATCCCTAGCCCTGAGGGTTGTGGGGGAGTCTCCTCATCAAAAACATATTTTCTATCTGGAAATCAACTACGCTGAACAAAATGGTTATCTCTAAAAATTTTGATTGGATGTGTTTGGGGGAATGATGGGCGTGGGGGGGCTAGTTGCCCTTCAATCACTTTCGACTATCAAAAAGGGCACTAGCCACTCTCATTTCCAATCGACTGAGCCCTTTTCGAAGTTTTTACGACAGCTCCTTCGATACGAAGTGCTCGGGTATGGAGAAACCCAAAACTCATTGTGCCCACATCGTTCTTTACTTAGGCAGCGCTAGCGCGCTGCCTATGATTAAAAAAAATACAAAGTGGAAAGGACTCAAGTGAAGTTTAATAAGGCCAATTTAATATAAAACCAGTTCGGCGTCAGCAATGTCTGCTACCTTGGACATATCCTTGGAGCTGAAGGTATGGAGCCCGATCCAGAAAAAAAAACAAAAGGTATAAATCACACGCCCAGTCCTCAACCCCCAGAAGAGCTTCTCGCCCTCTTAAGACTGCAAAATTACCTGGGAAAATTCATACCTAACCTGTTTACTCTAACAAGAAACTTCGTGAACTTACCCTGCCAGGCAAGATATATTCAGCATGGGCCTAGAAAAAGCTCTCTGATCTTAAATCTTCCATCATCTCAAATACATCATTCCTCCAAAGAAAATTACTGAATTGAAAGTTGAAGCATCGGGCCATGGCTTGCTCATCCTTGCAGCGGTGGGGAAGTTGTTGTCTACGCATGTCGAGCACTAATTAAAACTGAACAAAAATACTCGCCACTTGAAAAGGAGCTATATGCGAATATCTAGGGCTGCAAATATTTGCACCATTACTTATATGAAAGACAGGTAAACTTCATGACTGATCATCGACCACTTGAGACCATCAAGACGAATGCTGCCAATCCAATGGGCAAGGCCCGGCCCCCTCGAGTTTAGAGATTCATGTTGCAGCTTCAGCCCTATGATTTCTACCTGCAATTTTGTCTCGGATCATAAAATCCATGTTGCTGATACCCTCTCCAGGTTGCACCTACCAGACACACACATTAAACCAAAAAAAGGAAATTGGCAGCCATCAAAACACAAGATTTGTAGCCATCAAGCTTGGAACCAATAAAGATCCCTAACTGCACACTGTTCTTAAGGCTTTAGAATCTGGTTGGCCAGCTGCAGGAAAATTGTCAGTCAATCATAATGAAGTGTTAAAGCATCCAACACGAACTTTCTAGTAAAAATGACATCATCTTTCAAGTGAACAGAATTGTGATACCCCAAGCTCTAAGAACTGAGATCCTTAAATAAATACATCCAGCCCACCTTGGGTTGACAGAATATCTGCATAACAAGGCTTTATTACTGATTTGGTTAGAAGTAAAAAAAAATGGGAGGGGGGGGGGCTTTAAAAATTTCTATACTGAAGTCGGGATTCCTAGTAATTTTCACCAACCTTTCTTCTAGCCCCCTGGCGCTCGTGCCCGTGTCGCCCTAACTGGACTGACTGTTGCCGAATATTTCCGTGATCAAGAAGGAACTGACAAAAATATAAATGTTTTTACTTTTATAACTTTAATAAATCAAATAATATTAAGAATTTGATTACTAAATATCAGTAAATGTATATTAAACTGACAATGCACATTCATTTGTATTTTTTTCAATAAAGTGCAAATTATGTTCTGGCCTTGGGAAGGCATAGGGGTTTTGAGCCCAACTTATGTTAATTTCTGCTCGTTTTGAGTTTGACTCGGATATTTATTGTAATTTGTGTTCGTTTTGGGTTTCGTTTATTTATCGATGCTGATTTGTGGTAGTTACACGCTTGGTAGATTATTTAATTTTATTTTTTGCTCATTTTTTATTTAGTGGAGTTCTTTACTTTTCTTTGAAAAAATTATTTCGTGGAAAAGTTTTTTTTAATTAATTTTTGTTCGTTTTATATTGACATAGTCTTTTCAGTGAAAAAGAAAATAATACTTTAAATCTTTTCGTGTTTTTAAGAATTTATAGTTTGGCCTGCTATTTGTATGCTGGAGAAAAATTTTCAGCAATTTTTAACAACATACACCCTCTTAAAAAATCCGGACACAAATAATAGTGTTTAATTTGGTTTCATACCTCCTCTAGTTGACATGAAATGGAAAACTTGATACCCTTCACAAAAAAATCTGTTTACTTTCTGTGATAGCTTGGATACATTTACGCTATTTTGATTTGGTTAAATTTTAAGAGCAGAAGCAGCCCCAAAAGTTTGAACATAATACCCTCAGTCGTTATTGGGATACTGCTGAGATGCCTTTTTGGTAATTAGCATTAACACTGGGCATTTTGATTTAATCTTAGGGAAAGATTTTTTTTTTAAAAAAAAAGACAAAGGGGTGGGTGGGCGTGGGTGGGGGATTAGTTTCCCTCCAATCACTTTCGACTATTAAAAAGGGCATCAGCCTTTTCTATTTTTAATCGAATGAGCCCATTTCGAAGATCCTACAACTCCTTTGATACAAAGTGCCCTGGTCTAAACAACAACAACAACAAAGATATAATAACACATTATATCCACATCGATCTTTACTATAAAAATGTCAAGCCCTCCAATTACTTTCGACTATTAAAAAGGGCACTAGGCCTATCGAATTCCAATCGAATGAGCCTTTTTCGAGTTTCTACGACAACACTTCCTATGAACACCTTATATGGCCCCAGACATAAATTACAACTCTTACCCTAAGGGCTGTGAGAGTGGTGTTCATCCTCTAAGACCTAATTTCCAGAACTTTCAACTATGTTACACAAAATGGCTATCTCAAAATTTTGATTGGATGTGTCTAGGAAAATGGTGGGCGTGAGAGGGGCGTTAGTCTTTCTCCAATCACTTTCAACTAATAAAAAAGGCACTAGCCCTTTCAAATTCAAATCAAATGATCCCTTTTGAAGTTTCTACGACAACACTTTCAATAAAAAACTTATATGCCCCCAGGGGATAACTTACCACCATCGCCGTGAGGGATGGATGGGGGGAGGGGGTTTGTCATCCTCAAAGACCTGATTTCCAGAATTTTCTACTACGTTGAACAAAATGGCTATCTGAAAGTTTTGATTGAATGTGTTTGGGGGAATGGTGGGCGTGAGGGAGGGGTTATTTACAGTCCAATCACTCAAATATTAAAAATAGCACTAGCCCTCTAAGTTTCCAATTGAATGAGCACCTTTTTAAGTTTTTACGACAACTCTATCATTAAAAACCTTATATACACCCAGGGCATAAATTACAACCTTGGCCCTGCCTTAAATACATAAGTTCCAGAACTTTCAACTACGTTGAACAAAATGGCTATCTCTAAGCTTTGATTGAATGTGTTTGGGAAATGGAGGACGTGAGAGGGGGGTTAATTACTCTCCACTCACGTTCTACTATTAAAAAGGGCAATTTCCAATCAAATGAGCCCTTTTGAAATTTCTACAACAACTTTCTATATAAACCTTATATGCCCCCAGGGCACATATTACAACCAGTGCACTGAAAGCTCTGATGGGGTTTTTATCCTAAAAGACCTAATTTCCAGAACTTTCGACTACCTTGAACAAAATGGATATCTCAAAATTTTGATTGGATGTGTTTGGGGAAATGGTGGGCGTGAGAGGGGGGTTTATTGCCCATTTCAATAAAAACCATATATGCCCCCAGGGCATAACTCACAACCCTTGCCCTGAGGGCTGTGGGGAAGTGTCCTCCTTAAAAACGTAATGTCTATCTGGAAATCCAAAACACTGAATAAAATGGCTATCTAAAAAAATTGATTGGATGTGTTTGGGGGGAAGGTTGGCGAGAGAGGGGGGCTAGTTGCCTTCAAATCACTTTCGACTATTAAAAAGGGCACTAGACCTTTGAATTTCCAATCGAATGAGCCCTTTTTCAAGTTTCTACAACAAAGATTTCAATAAAAACTTACATGCCCTAAGGGCATAGCTTATAACCCTTGTTCTGAAGACTGTGGGGGGAGTATCCTGCTCAAAGGTATAATTTCCCGAACTTTAACTGCGTGGAACAAAATGGCTATCTAAAAATTTTGATAGGATGTGTTTGGGGGAATGATGGGCGTGAGGGGGGGTTACTTGCCCTCCAATCACTGTCGACTATTAAAAAGGGCACTAGCCCTTTAAATTTCTAATCGAATGAGCCTCTTTTGAAGTTTCTACGACAACGCCTTCTATAAAAACCTTATATGCCCCCAGGCCATAACTTAAAACCTTTGTCCTGAGGGTTGTGAGGGATTGTCCTCCTCAAAAACATATTTTGTATCTGGAAATCAACTACGCTGAACAAAATTGCTATCTCAAAATTTTGATTGGATGTGTTTGGGGGAATGATGGGCGTGTGGGGGGGTAGTTGCCGTCCAATCACTTTCGACTATTAAAAAAGGGTAGTAGCCCTTTGAATTTCCAATCGAATGAGCCTGTTTTGAAGTTTCTACGACAACGCCTTCTATTAAAACCTTACATGCCCCCAGGGCATAACTTAAAACCCTTGCCCTGAGGGTTGTGGGGGAGTCTCTTCCTCAAAAACATATTTTCTATCTAGAAATCAACTACGCTGAACAAAATGGTTATCTATAAAAATTTTGATTGGATGTGTTTGGGGGAATGATGGGCGTGGGGGGGGGGCTAGTTGCCCTTCAATCACTTTCGACTATCAAAAAGGGCACTAGCCACTCTCATTTCCAATCGAATGAGCCCTTTTCGAAGTTTCTACGACAACTCCTTCGATACGAAGTGCTCGGGTATGGAGAAACCCAAAACTCATTGTGCCCACATCGTTCTTTACTTAGGCAGCGCTAGCGCGCTGCCTATGATTAAAAAAAATACAAAGTGGAAAGACTCAAGTGAAGTTTAATAAGGCCAATTTAATATAAAGCCAGTTCGGCGTCAGCAATGTCTGCTACCTTGGACATATCCTTGGAGCTGAAGGTATGCAGCCCGATCCAGAAAAAAAAACAAAAGGTATAAATCACAAGCCCAGTCCTCAACCCCCAGAAGAGCTTCTTGCCCTCTTAAGACTGCCAAATTACCTGGGAAAATTCATACCTAACCTGTTTACTCTAACAAGAAACTTCGTGAACTTACCCTGCCAGGCAAGATATATTCAGCATGGGCCTAGACAAAGCTCTCTCTGATCTTAAATCTTCCATCATCTCAAATACATCATTCCTCCAAAAACAATTACTGAATTGAAAGTTGAAGCATCGGGCCATGGCTTGCTCATCCTTGCAGCGGTGGGGAAGTTGTTGTCTATGCATGTCGAGCACTAATTAAAACTGAACAAAAATACTCGCCACTTGAAAAGGAGCTATATGCGAATATCTAGGGCTGCAAATATTCGCACCATTACTTATATGAAAGACAGGTAAACGTCATGACTCATCATCGACCACTTGAGACCATCGAGACGAATGCTGCCAATCCAATGGGCAAGGCCCGACCCCCTCAAGTTTAGAGATTCATGTTGCTGCTTCAGCCCTATGATTTCTACCTGCAATTTCGTCTCGGATCATAAAATCCATGTTGCTGATACCCTCTCCAGGTTGCACCTACCAGACACACACATTAAACCAAAAAAGGAAATTGGTAGCCATCAAAACACAAGATTGGTAGCCATCAAGCTTGGAACCAATAAAGACCCCTAACTGCAAACTGTTCTCAAGGCTTTAGAATCTGGTTGGCCAGCTGCAGGAAAATTGCCAGTCAATCATAATGAAGTGTTAAAGCATCCAACACGAACTTTCTAGTAAAAATGACATCATCTTTCAAGTGAACAGAATTGTGATACTCCAAGCTCTAAGATCTGAGATCTTTAAATAAATACATCCAGCCCACCTTGGGTTGACAAAACAAAGCAATGGGCCAGCATCGTAGTCTACAGGCAAGGTCTAAATGTTGACACCAAAGAGTATGTTTGGAAACGCAGAACTTTTGCAGATTATCCGTTCAAATCAAATGACTTTTTAGTCGGGAGCCGCCCCCCCCCCGTCCATGGAAAATTGTTCCACACACAAAATTTATCAGCCACAGATAGAGTACACAAATGGAACCTCAAAATGTCGATCAAATGTCCAGAGGGATAACAAAAGGGCCAGATATCAAAAACAGTTTAAGACAGGGACTGGTTGGTCTCCCGTCACTTTCGACTTAAAAAAGGACTACAACTCTCAATTTTCGATCGATTGAGCATCCTCCGAAATTTCCACGAACACGAGAGGGAGGTTGGAGATGAGGAAGGAGTAAGACCCTCCATAACGGAATAAATTTTGAGGTTTTTTTGAAGTTTTTGAGGTTAAATAAATTTTGATGACGATCACTACCTGGGAAAATTGGAATATACGGGCATTAGGCCTTTAAAAGGCCTTTTTTTTTCAGCACAGCTCCTTATGCGTCCCCAGTTATGATCAACACTACCGTATACGGCTAATTATGTACTACAGTAAAGAAAAAAGAGACAGTGTGGAGTTTTCGACCATGGTAATTTCATTGGTTCAGTTTTCATTTTAATCCGAGACTATTTTCAAGGGATTCCATGCTCTTGATCCAAATTTCCAAAATTTGATTTTGCAATCAACTTTTACTGTTAAGATTTGTAGAAATAACAGTTACCATTGCTGACTCAGCTTCATGCGGTGATTCTTCCTCACCTGAAATTTTTTTGTCAAAACGCTTGAAACTTCCGGTTACTCTGGTCATGGTTTGCTCTGTCCTCGGTTGACTTTTAAATGCAACCATAATTGCCATTATGGTTCCTTAATACCGTTATTCGTAAATTAAGACACGCCACTACACAAATTAAGACGAGGGTTTAGTCGAGAACAATTTCACGTCATTCAAAGGTTTCACATCAAAAGGACTCCTGTGTGTCCTTGGATCGAAGAAAATTTTATGGGGCTGAAAAACAGAAAATAGAGCAAAACTAGCTCCTAATACATAAACAGCTGCACGGGCAAGAACACTAAGCGGCATAGTTTAAACTTGATAATTTAAAAGACAAATAAAGTCTAATTGTTATTTTGTACAGACAAGCAGTATGAAACAGTGTCAATAATATAAAGCTACCATTATTATTATCTTGTCTTGAAATCAACTTAACTGAATTTAATAAACATAAAAATAATTTTGCTATTTAAAAGAATTCTGAATGCCAGTAGAGTACGAGCATTATTAATTTGAGGAACTATTGACTACGCGGTTAGAAAGTCGTCCAAAAAGAAGTTATAATGCTGGGGAAAACAACAGCCTTCAGAACGTCAGAACGTTGGTTTAGGTGGAGGTTTACTATTTAAATACAAAGCATATTAAAAGAGAAAATAATAGAAAAGAATTTAAATATAAAATAATTTAACGAAAGTACAAACAACGGTCAAAATCAAAGAAAATAATAATATAAAAATGGAAGTGAGAATAAAATAGAAAAGGGATAAAAAAGGCTAAAATAAACAGTGAAGAGAGAATAAAAATGTATTTGGAAATTAAAACAACTGATTTGATTTTAAATGAGCATGTTTGAGCCACGGTCTTGAAATTTTAAGATCAGGCAAAACACGTTTGAATCATCAAAATCATCTAACCTACTTTAATCATCTAACTCTAAGATTTCTAATACTAAGACAAAATTTAATACTAAATATAAAATAAAAAAACTTAGTATGTTTATTAAATTTGATCTAAATTATTTTTTTTGTCATTTATTAACAGCATAAACGGTTTTCCCTCAGTATTCCCTTCCGTAGCGTAGTCCTTATTACATCCCCCTTGGTGTCCCCACATAAGCAAACTGGAAATATAAAAAAATACGTACCTCTCCCCAGTGACTATTAGGAGGCAAATAAGGATATTTGTCAAGAACGTCGTAAGCAATATTTTCTATGAACCATTTGAATGACTTACAGTGTAAGCGTCTTTTTAGTTCAATTTGTTCCGTTAAGTTCCCTGAAACGAAAAATACTTCAAGCTCATGGTTTATGTTCACTTTCATACCTGATGATGTAACCACATCAATCCAGGACCTGAATGTGCAAACTGTGATACGGACCACGTCAGCTTCAGTTTCAAATACCCTGTTTTGCAAAAAGTAATGAAGACCCAGAAATGACGAGTCTAACTTCTCTCACCCAGTTATCTATTATTTCGTTAAATATTAATGACACAAAAAAGAAGGATACAATAAGTGACGGTTTGCTAAGTGAATATGGCATCATTTGTATTCAGGAGCATCACTTGAATTGAATTGAATTTGTTGAAAAAAGACAAATCAAGAAATATATAGTTGAATACCGAAATCAACGGTAAATTACACATAAAAATAGCAAATATTCCAATTGAAATTTTCCTTGAAAAAGATCAATCTGAATTTTCTTCGAAGATCCATTCTCCACAAAGTTTTTGTGGACGAGAGGGCACCCCTCCGGTGGTCTGACTATATTTGCAGAAGGAGCTTTGAAGACAACACTGATCTCTTCTACAGATTAATTAAAAAAACTTTTTCGAAAAAATAAGTTTTTCAAAGAAAAGTGAAGAACTCCATTAAACCAAAAATGAGCTAAACTAAAATCAAATAATCTACCAAGCGTGAAACTACCACAAATCAGTATCGATAAATAAATGAAACCCAAAACGAGAATAGATTGCAATAAATAACGGAGATAAACTCAAAACGTATAAAATTTACATTAGTAGGGATCAATACCCCCTTGCCTCCCCAAAGCCAGAACATAATTTGCACTTTACTGAAAAGAATATGAATGTTTTTACTTTTATAACTTTAATAACTCAAATAATATTAACATTTTGATTAACAAATATCAGCATTTGTATATTAAACTGACAATGAACATTCTATTTGTACTTTTTTCAGTAAAGTGCAAATTATGTTCTGGCCATAGGAAGGCATAGGGGTTTTGAGCTCTACTCATGTTAATTTCTGCTCGTTTTGAGTTTGACTCGGTCATTTTTTGTAATTTTTGTTCTTTTTGGGTTTCATTTATTTATCAATACTAATTTGAGGTAGTTTCACGCTTGGTAGATTATTTGATTTTATTTTTGGTCATTTTTGGTTTAATGGAGTTCTTTACTTTTCTTTGAAAAACTTATTTTGTGGAAAAAGTGTTTTAATTAATTTCTGTTCTTTTTATATTGACATAGTCTTTTCAGGGAAAAAGAAAATAATAGTTTAAATCTTTTCTTTTTTTTAAGACTTTGGCCTGCTATTTGTATGCTGGAGAAAATTTTTTAGCAATTTTTAACAACATGCACCCTTTTAAAAATCTGGACACAAATAGTAGTGTTTAATTTAGTTTCTTACCTCCTCTAGTTGACCTGAAACAGTAAACTTGAAACCATTCGTTAAAAAATCTGTTTACTTTCTTTGATAGCTTTCATTCACTTACACTATTTTGATGTGGTTAGATTTTAAGAGCAGAAGTAGCCCCGAAAGTTTGAATATAATACCCTCAGTCGTTCTTGGGAAACTGCTGAGACGCCTTATTGAGAATTAGCATTAACATAGCGCATTTTGATTTAATCTTAACTCACAACCTTTGCCCTGGGGACTCTGGGGGGTTTGTCAGGCTTAAATACATAATTTCCAGAACCTTAAACTTCGTTGAACAAACTGGCTATCTCTAAATTTTGATTGACTGTGTTTGGGGAAATGGTGGGCGTAAAAGGGGGGGTCAATTACTCTCCACTCACTTTCGACTATTAAAAAGGGCCATTTCAATTTCCAAACAAATGAGCCCTTTTTGAAATTTTTAGAACAACTTTCAATATAAACCTTATATGCCCCCAGGGCATAACTCACAACCCTTACACTGAGGGCTTTGAGGGGGTTATCATCCTAAAAGACCAAATTTCCAGACCTTTCGACTACATTGAACAAAATGGATATCTCAAAATTTGGATTGGATGTGTTTTGGAAAATGGTGGGCGCGAGAGGGGGATTAGTAGCCCTTCAATCTTTTTCGACTATTAAAAGGGTAAAATGAAATAGCCTTTTCAATTTTCAATTGAATGAGCCTACAATTTTTCGTTTGATAAATCCCAAAAGATCCTATATGAGTTGACAATGCAATCCCAAGATCGAGATTCTCAACTGTATGAAAATGGTATTACTGATGCAATGTTTGCAGAAAGTCCTGGTATCATTTTTTTTGGACTTGTCTGGTACTCAAGATATGAGTATTGTCCGAACGAGTACTGTACGTTTGGAGTGTATCTTTGAAAAACCATTGACAGAGAGTTTAAAATTAATCTCACTCAATCAATTTGAAACCTACTGGGAAATTACCCCCGATGGTAGTGTTCTATTAGACTTGGCACCATGAACACCAATCAAATAATCAATGTATTTAACATGGATCCTTTTATGTCCAAATACAAATCCTATTGTATACCCTCAAATTTCCTTGATTATATTCATACTGTTAACAAAACCTTTATCATTGTTAATAGTAGTCCTTCAACTGTGCAGACAGGCCATTAGCTATGCATCTATCAAACAGCGAAGAATATAGAATTTTTTGATCCTCTTGGTCTACTATATGCATTCTACACACCACACATCAAAAACTACCTTGAAGGAAGTGGGAAACAATTATTCAAAATCGGATGCGAGTACAAGATTTATCAACCAAAATCTGTGATTTTCATGCATTGCTATGTTTCTTTTTTCGATGTCGTGCCTAAATTTTTAGTGAATTCCTCAACATTTATGTACACAGTCCACGTTTGAATGACTTTCTAGCAGAAAAGACCCTCTCAGGCCTGTACAGTATTGATTTCAGTAACCTAAGAATAGAGTGTTTTAAAAATGTATGTGAATTTGTTTATTAATAAAATATATATGCACTATAAAAACGTCTATTGTCTTCATTTGTTTAGATTTCTTCTTTTTCATAGTCATTTAGATTGTCATCATCATCATAGTCATCGTCGTCGACAACGATTAGTGGTGGCAGATCATTTGGATTCAACTTGTACTGATCCTGTTGTGCAAAAAAAGGGTCACATTTTCCATAATATATTGTAACTTCATTTTTATTAAATTTACATGTGAAGTCAATGATACTATTACGATTCATATTGTAAAATTCACCTGTTTCTATCTGATTGTTTGAAGTAATTTCGCACACAATATTCTCATATGAAGAATCACTTTCTGTCACAGCTAAATAAAAATCACTAGGTTTATAATCATTACTAGCATTGTCCTCACAACGATGACACAGGAACCATACTCTCTTCATGTTTTTACAATTGAAACGTGCTCCAAATTCTTCTTCCCAATACAATTTAAAGCCGCGACGATACTAATCCCTTAGAAATAAACTGAAGTCAAGTTTAGGGTTTTTTCCAATCATACCAGGGTAAGTATTTTCCCACTGGTCACACTTATCCAAACGACAATTGCTGGATAGATATGCATTATGTATGAGTCACAAGTATCTTTAAGACAGGTATTACAGTTTGTACAGTATATTCTTTATGCAATTTACACGGAGTGCATAATCTAAACTTTTCATTATAGTCATCAACTGTAGTACAGTTCTCACATGAAGACCATCTGCCCAATGTATATAGACATAGTGAACATGTATGATACATTTTTTTTCGATGCTGTCCGTCTCACTGCCAGAAAGAAACTGACTCAAAATCAATAAAAAAAATATCATTGTCTTGTAGGAGGAGGAGTAATCGAGCATCGTCACAAAAACTTATTTCCTACTGTTTTAAATAAAGAATTTCTAGGTAGTGGTTTAAAGCAGAATCACAATGTCATTTTGCTTCGTTTCAATTAATATATCAATAAACTGAGTAAATGCATTTGATTTGCAATGCGTAAGCTTCATACAATAATCCAAGGATGGAGAATCAGATCCCATTATACAGTTAAGCATTTCTTGAGAAAATATTTTCCGTTGAAGAGATAATTCCAAAAAATCATCATCTAACACTAAACATTTTTCCAATTTGACTAGATTCCGTAAGATCTTCCGTTTCTCAAATCCTATCATTCTTGATATTCCCACTACCAACTATAGACTAAAATAAAAATTGCAAGTTTCTACTATGTGCATAATCTCAATACCTATTGGACACCACCACTACCACCACCACCCACCATAGAGAGAGAGAGAGAGTGGAGTAAATAATCATCTAGAGTCTCTAATAAAAAAAAAACATTATACAAAAAGCATTTTTATTGACAGAAATGTAATAAAAGAATATATTTTTACTCTCATTGCGTTAGGTGAGTCAATCCATTTTCCTAAATGCGCTTCATAATAGCATTCAATCCATGCTGTAGTCGTGATAAATACATTATATTCACTTTTGCGGCAAAGTATAATTGTTCATCTGATTTAAATTTACTCAATGATATAACGTATCTGCCAAACATCTCATCCCACTCAAATGTTAGTCGGGAATCCTTCCCAATTTCAACGGCTACATTGGGGGCCCTTGTCTTCACAATATCACTGTTGGCTCCTTCGAGGTGTAATAGTTTGAAACTACTCATATTCACAATATTTGAACGTTTATTTCTCCAATTTAAAATAATATAAACTATTCAAATTCAACTTATTGACTGAGATACTAACTCGGTATCGGGCTTTTTATATCCACATATGGTGAGACACTCTGCTTGTAAATATTAAAGCTACATTGTGAGACACCCCGCTTGTAAATATTATAGCTATATGGTGGGACTGTGCGCTTGTATATATTAAAGTTATATGATGGGACACCCCCGTTGTAACTGCTATAGCTATATGGTGAGACACCCCCGTTGGAGATATTATATCTATATGGTGGGACTGTGCGCTTGTATATATTAAAGCTATATGGTGGGACACCTCCGTTGTAACTGTTATAGCTATATGGTGAGACACCCCCGTTGAAAGCATTATATCTATGCTACTTACCTCAAACATTCTTATCAGATGTGTTCGGGGGAAAAGGGCATGGGGGGGTCAGTTGCCCTCCGATCACTTTCAACTCTTAAGAAGGGCACTAGAACTCTGGATTTCCAATCGAATGAGCCTACTTTGAAGTTTATACGACGACCCCTTCTATATGAAGTGCCACTGAGAAAAAAATTAATGGAGGGTTGGAGGAGGCTAGCTGCCCTCCAATCACTTTTGACTCTTAAAAATTGAATAACAATTTTCAATTTCCAATCAAATGAGCCCTTTATGAAGTTTATACGAGCATCCCTTACATAACAACCATATATGCCCCCAGCGGAAAAATTGTCACGCCTACCCCTGGACCCTGGGGGGCTGTATCAACACCGGAGTTTTTTGTTATCTGAACTTTGAACTATTTTTAACAAAATGTCTATCTAAACGTTTTTATCTGATGCATATAGAACGTGGAGGAGAGGAGGGGGTATTTGCCCTCCAATCTCTTTTTAATCTTAAAAAGTGAATAAGAACTTTCAATTTCCAATCAAATGAGCCTTCTCCGAAGTTTATACAAGCATCCCTTCCACAAAAACCATATATGCCCCTAGAGCATTACTCATAACGCCTGCCTCCGCGCCCTGGGGGGTTACTTCGACACAGGAATTTTTCTTATCTGACCTTTGAACTATTTTTAATGAAATGGCTATTATAAAAATTTTATCAGATAGGCTTGGGGAAAAAAGGGGGTGTGGGGGGGCTAGTTGCCCTCGGATATCTTTTGACTCTTAAAAAATGAACTAGAACTTTCAATTTCCAATCAGATGAGTCCTCTATGAAGTTTATACGAGCATCCGTTTCATTATAACCATATACGCCCCCAGGACAACACTTTTAGCGGATGGGTTTGTGGAAAAAAGGGCGTGAGGGGGGGGGGGTAGTTGCCCTTAATCTCTTGAATCTTAAAAAGTGAACTAGAACTTTCAATTTCCAATCAAATGAGCCCTCAATGAAGTTTATACGAGCATCCCTTTCATAAGAACACTACATGCCCTTAGGGTATAACTTAAAAAGCCTTCCCCTCGGCCCCGGGGGTTGCATTGACACCGGAGTTTTTCTTAGCCGACCTTTTAACTATTTATAACGAAATGTCTATCTCAAAATTTTCATCAGATGGGTTTGAAAAAATAAGAACCATATATGCCCCAGGGCATAACTTACAACGCCTGCCCTCGGGCCTTGGGGGGCTCTGTCGACCCCGGAGTTTTCGTTATATGGTCTTTGAATTATTAAAAAAAAATACTATCTCATAGTTCTTATCGGATGAGTTTGAGAAAAAAAGGAGTGACGGGGGGTAGGGCTAGGTGCCCTCCAATCTCTTTTGACTCTTAAAAAGTAAACTAGAACTTTCAATTTCCAATCAAATGAGCCCTCTTTGAAGTTAATACGAGCATCCCTTCCTTAAGACCCATATATACCCCATGTCTATCAACAGATAATTGACCTTCATGTGGTTCAGATACTGCCATCTGGTGCAGGACACTGTCAATCAAGCCCAAAATTAATTAGTCGATAGTTAAAAAGTAGTGTTTCAAACTTCAAATGCTTTATATGGTACAAGTACAAGTAACTGGTTTATAGTTTCAAAGTAAGTTCTTAAATGTAAGTTCAAGTAAGGTCTTAAAAACCTGCATAACAAGGCTTTATTACTGATTTGGTTAGAAGTAAAAAAAATGGGAGGGGGGGGGGGCTTTAAAAATTTCTATACTGAAATCGGGATTCCTAGTAATTTTCACCAACCTTTCTTCTAGCCCCCGGGCGCTCATGCCCGTGTCGCCCTAACTAGACTGAGTGTTGCCGAATATTTCTGTGATCAAGAAGGAACTGACAAAAATATAAATGTTTTTACTTTTATAACGAAACCCAAAACGGGCAGAAATTACAATAAATAACCGAGTCAAACTCAAAACGAGCAGAAATTAACATGCCCTTTTTAATAGTCGAAAGTAATTGGAAGCTAACTAACACTACTTCCACGCCCACCATTTCCCCAAACACATCCCATCAAAATTATAACATAACCATTATGTTCCGGTCAGTTAAAGTTCAGTAAATTGTACCTTTCTGCGGGATACTCCCCCCACAGTCTTCAGAGCAAGGGTTATAAGCTATGCCCTGAGGTCATATAAGTTTTTATTGAAATCTTTGTTGTAGAAACTTGAAAAAGGGCTCATTCGATTGGAAATTCAAAGGTCTAGTGCCCTTTTTAATAGTCGAAAGTGATTTGAAGGCAACTATCCCCCCGCTCGCGCCGGCCGTCCCCCCAAACACATCCAATCAAAATTTTTAGATAGCCATTTTATTCAGTGTTTTGGATTTCCAGATGGACATTACGTTTTTAAGGAGGACACTTCCCCACAGCCCTCAGGGCAAGGGTTGTAAGTTATGCCCTGGGGGCATATAAGGTTTTTATAGAAATGGGCAATTAACCCCCCTCTCACGCCCACCATTTCCCCAAACACATCCAATCAAAATTTTGAGATTTCCATTTTGTTCAATGTAGTCGAAAGTTCTGGAAATTAGGTCTTTTAGGATAGAAACCCCATCAGAGCTTTCAGTGCAATGGTTTTAATTTGTGCCCTGGGGGCATATACGGTTTATATAGAAAGTTGTTGTAGAAATTTCAAAAGGGGCTCATTTGATTGGAAATTGCCCTTTTTAATTGTCGAAAGTGAGTGGAGAGTAATTAACCCCCCTCTCACGTCCTTCATTTCCCCAAACACATTCAATCAAAGCTTAGAGATAGCCATTTTGTTCAACGTAGTTGAAAGTTCTGGAAATTATGTATCTAAGAATAACAAACCCCGAGAGTCCCCAGGGGAAAGGTTGTAAGTTATGCCCAGGGGGCATATAAGGTTTTTAATGATAGAGTTGTCGTAAAAACTTCAAAAGGGGCTCATTCGATTGGAAATTGAGAGGGATAGTGCTCTTTTTAATAGTTGAAAGTGATTGGACGGTAGCTAACCCCCTCTCTGGCGCCCACCATTCCCCCAAACACATTCAATCAAAACTTTCAGATAGCCATTTTGTTCAACGTAGTAGACAGTTCTGGAAATTAGGTCTGTGAGGCTGACAACCCCCCATCCAGCCCTCAGGGCGAGGGTTGTAAGTTATCCCCTGGGGGCATATAAGGTTTTTATTTAAAGCGTTGTCATAGAAACTTCAAAAGGGCTCATTTGATTGGAAATTGAAAGGGCCAGTGCCTTTTTTAATAGTTGAAAGTGATTGGAGAAAGATTAACGCCCCTCTCACGCCCACCATTTTCCTAGACACATCCAATCAAAATTTTGAGATAGCCATTTTGTGTAACATAGTTGAAAGTTCTGGAAATTAGGTCTTAGAGGATGACAACCACTCTCACAGCCCTTAGGGTAAGAGTTGTAATTTATGTCTGGGGCCATATAAGGTGTTTATAGGAAGTGTTGTCGTAGAAACTCGAAAAAGGCTCATTCGATTGGAATTCGAAAGGTCTAGTGCCCTTTTTAATAGTAGAAAGTAATTGGAAGGCTTGAAATTTTTATAGTAAAGGTCGATGTGGATATAATGTATTATTTTGTTGTTGTTGTTGTTGTTTAGACCAGGGCACTTTGTATCAAAGGAGTTGTAGGATCTTCGAAATGGGCTCATTCGATTGAAAATAGAAAAGGCTGATGCCCTTTTTAATAGTCGAAAGTGATTGGAGTGCAACTAATCCCCCTCCCACCCCCACCCTCCCAATTGACGTTATGTTTAAAAATTAAAAGTTTCCATAAGATTAAATAAAAATGCACTGTGTTAATTCTAATTACCAAAAAGGCATCTCAGCAGTATCACAAGAAAGACTGAGGGTTTTATTCTCAAACTTTTGGAGCTGCTTCTACACTTAAAATTTAACCAACTCAACATAGCGTAGTTGTATCGAAGCTATCAAAGAAAGTAAACAGATTTTTTTGCGAAGGGTATCAAGTTTTCCATTTCAGGTCAACTAGAGGATGTATAAAACTAAATTAAACACTACTATTTGATTGCAGATTTTTAAAAGAGCGCGCATTGTTAAAAATTTCTGGAAATTTTTATCACATATACAAATAGCAGTCCAAACTAATAAGTCTTAAAAACACATATCGATTTGGAGTATTTTCTTTTTCACTGAAAATACTTCGTCTATATAAAACGAACAGAAATTAATTAAAAAAAACTTTTACAAAAAATAATTTTTTCAAAGAAAATTAAAGAACTACATTAAACAAAAAATGAGCAAAAATAAAATCAAATAATCTACCAAGCGTGAAACTACCACAAATCAGCATCGATAAATAAACGAAACCCAAAACGGACAGAAATTACAATAAATAACCGAGTCAAACTCAAAACGAGCAGAAATTAACATGAGTAGGGCTCAAAACCCCTATACCTTCCGAATGCCAGAACTAGATTTGCACTTTATTGAAAAAAAATACAAATAAATGCGCATTGTCCGTTTAATATACATATACTGATATTTAGTAATCAAAATCTTAATATTATTTGATTTATTAAAGTTATAAAAGTAAAAACATTTATATTTTTGTCAGTTCCTTCTTGATCACGGAAATATTCGGCAACAGTCAGTCCAGTTAGGGCGACACGGGCACGAGCGCCAGGGGGCTAGAAGAAAGGTTGGTGAAAATTACTAGGAATCCCGATTTCAGTATAGAAATTTTTAAAGCCCCCCCTCCCATTTTTTTTACTTCTAACCAAATCAGTAATAAAGCCTTGTTATGCAGGTTTTTAAGACCTTACTTGAACTTACATTTAAGAACTTACTTTGAAACTATAAACCAGTTACTTGTACTTGTACCATATAAAGCATTTGAAGTTTGAAACACTACTTTTTAACTATCGACTAATTAATTTTGGGCTTGATTGACAGTGTCCTGCACCAGATGCCAGTATCTGAACCACATGAAGGTCAATTATCTGTTGATAGACATGGGGTATATATGGGTCTTAAGGAAGGGATGCTCGTATTAACTTCAAAGAGGGCTCATTTGATTGGAAATTGAAAGTTCTAGTTTACTTTTTAAGAGTCAAAAGAGATTGGAGGGCACCTAGAACTACCCCCCGTCACTCCTTTTTTTCTCAAACTCATCCGATAAGAACTATGAGATAGTATTTTTTTTTAATAATTCAAAGACCATATAACGAAAACTCCGGGGTCGACACAGCCACCCAGGGCCCACGGGCAGGCGCTGTAAGTTATGCCCTGGGGCATATATGGTTCTTATGAAAGGAATAGTCGTATAAACTTCAGAGAGGGCTCATTTTATTGGAAATTGAAATTTTGAGCTCACTTTTTAATAGCCAAAAGAGATCTGAGGGCAACTAGCCCCATGCCTTCTTTTTTCAAACCCATCTGATGAAAATTTTGAGATAGACATTTGTTATAAATAGTTCAAAGGTCGGCTAAGAAAAACTCTGGTGTCAATACAACCCCCGGGGCCGAGGGGAAGGCTTTTTAAGTTATACCCTAAGGGCATGTAGTGTTCTTATGAAAGGGAGGCTCGTGTAAACTTCATTGAGGGCTCATTTGATTGGAAATTGAAAGTTCTAGTTCACTTTTTAAGATTCAAGAGATTAAGGGAAACTACCCCCCCCCCCCACCCTCACGCACTTTTTTCCACAAACCCATCCGCTAAAAGTGTTGTCCTGGGGGCGTATATGGTTATAATGAAAGGGATGCTCGTATAAACTTCAGAAAGGGCTCATTTGATTGGAAATTGAAAGTTCTAGTTCAATTTTTAAGAGTCAAAAGATATCTGAGGGCACCTAGCCCCCCCCCCCCACACACCCTTTTTTCCCCAAGCCCATCTGATAAAATTTTTGTAATAGCCATGTCATGAAAAATAGTTCAAAGGTCAGATAAGAAAAATTCCTGTGTCGAAGTAACCCCCCAGGGCGCGGAGGCAGGCGTTATGAGTAATGCTCTAGGGGAATATATAGTTTTTGTGGAAGGGATGCTTGTATAAACTTCGGAGAAGGCTCATTTGATTGGAAATTGAAAGTTCTTATTCACTTTTTAAGATTAAAAAGAGATTGGAGGGCAAATACCCCCTCCTCTCCTCCACGCCCTATATGCATCAGATAAAAATGTTGAGGTGAACATTTTGTTAAAAAGAGTTCGAAGTTCTGTTAATAGAAAATTTCACTGTTGACGCAGCCCCCCAGGGCCCAGGGGTGGGCGTTATAAATTATGCCCAGGGGGCATATATGGTTGTTATGGCAGGAATGCTAGAAAAAACTTCATAGAGGGCTCATTTGATTGGAAATTGAAAGTTGTAATTCAATTTTTAAGAGTCAAAAGTGATTGGAGGGCAGCTAGCCTCCCCCTACACTCCGTTTTTTTTAGTGGCACTTCATATAGAAGGGGTCGTCGTATAAACTTCAAAGAAGGCTCATTCGATTGGAAATCCAGAGTTCTAGTGCCCTTCTTAAGAGTTGAAAGTGATCGTAGGGCAACTGACCCCCCCCCCCCCATGCCCTTTTCCCCCAAACACATCTGATAAGAATGTTTGAGGTAAGTTGTATAGATATAATGCTTTCAAATACGGTGTCTCACCATATAGCTATAACAGTTACAACGGAGGTGTCCCACCATATAGCTTTAATATATACAAGCGCACAGTCCCACCATATAGATATAATATCTCCAACGGGGGTGTCTCACCATATAGCTATAACAGTTACAACGGGGGTGTCCCACCATATAGCTTTAATATATACAAGCGCACAGTCCCACCATATAGCTATAATATTTACAAGCGGGGTGCCTCACCATATAGCTTCAATATTTACAAGCAGGGTGTCTCACCATATGTAGATATAAAAAAGCTCGATACCGAGTTAGTATCTCAGTCAATAAGTTGAATTTGATTAGCTTATATTATTTCAAATTAGAAAAATAAACGTTCAAATACTGTGAAAATGAGTAGTTTCAAGCTATTACACCTCGAAGGATCCGACAGTGATGTTGTGAAGACAAGGGCCCCCAATGTAGCAGATGAAATTGGAAAGGATTCTCGACTAACATTTAAGTGGGATGAAATGTTTGGCAGATACGTTATATCATTGAATAAATTTAAGTCAGATGAACAATTATACTTTGCCGCAAAAGTGAATATAATATATTTATCATAACTAAAGCATGAGTCGAATGCTATTATGAAGCAACTTGAGGAAAATGGATTGACTCACCTAACGCGAAGAGAGTGAAAATATATTCCTTTATTACATTTCTTTATATAAAAATGTTTTTTTTACAATGGTTTTTTTTATTAGACACTCTAGATGATTATTTACTCCACTCTCTCTCTCTCTCTATGGTGGGTGGTGGTGGTGGTGGTGTCCAATAGGTATTGAGATTATGCACATAGAAGAAACTTGCAATTGTTATTTTAGTCTATAGTTGGTAGTGGGAATATCAAGAATGATAGGATTTGAGAAACAGAAGATCTTACGGAATCTAGTCAAATTGGAAAAATGTTTAGTGTTAGATAATGACTTTTTGGAATTATCTCTTCAACGGAAAATATTTTCTCTAGAAATACTTAACTGTATAATGGGATCTGATTCTCCATCCTTGGATTATTTTATGAATCTTATGCATTGCAAATCAAATGCATTTACTCAGTTTATTGATATATTAATTGAAACGATACAAAATGACATTGTCATTCTGCTTTTAACCACTACCTAGAAAATCATTCTTTCAAAAAGTAGGAAATAAGTTTTTGTGACGATACTTGATTATTCATCCTCCTACAAGACAATGTTATTTTTTTTATTGATTTTGAGTCAGTTTCTTTTTGGAAGTGAGAGGGACAACATCGAAAAAATGTATCATACATGTTCACTATGTTTATATACATTGGGCAGCTGGTCATCATGTGAGAACTGTACTAAAGTTGATGACTATAATGAAAAGTGTAGATTATGCACTCCATGTAAATTGCATAAAGAATATGCTGTACAAACTGTAATACCTGTCTTAAAGATACTTGTGACTCTCATCCTAATGCATATCTATCCACCAATTGTCGTTTGGATAAGTGTGACCAATGGGAAAATACTTACCCCGGCATAATTGGAAAAAACCCTAAACGTGACTTCAGTTTGTTTCTAAGGGATTGGTATCGTCGCGGCTATAAATTGTATTGGGAAGAAGAATTTGGAGCACGTTTCAATTGTAAAAACATAAAGAGAGTATGGTTCCTGCGTCATCGTTGTGAGGACAATGCAAGTAATGATTATAAACCTAGCGATTTTTATTTGGCTTTGACAGAAAGTGATTCTTCATATGAGAATATTGTGTGCGATATTACTTCAAATAATCAGATAGAAACAGGTGAATTTTTCAATATGAATCGTAATAGTATCATTGACTTCACAAGAAGATTTAATAAAAATAAATTTACAATATATTTTGGAAAATGTGATCCTAACTTTGCACAACAGGATCAGTACAAGTTGAATCCAAATGATCTGCCACCACTAATCGTTGTCGACGACGATGACTATGATGATGATGACAATCTAAATGACTATGAAGAAGAAGAAATCTAAAGAAATGAAGGCAATAGACTTTTTTATAGTGCATATATATTTTATTAATAAACAAATTCACAAACATTATTAAAACACTTTATTCTTAGGGCACTGAAATCAATACTATCCCGGTATGAGAGGGTATTTTCTATTAGAAATTCATTCAAACGAGGACTGTATACATAAGTGTTGAGAAATTCACTGAAAATTTAGTCACAACATCGAAAAATGAATCATAGTAATGCATGAAAACCACAGCTTTTGGTTGATAAATCTTATACTCGCATCCAATTTTGATTAATTGTCTTTCCACTTCCTTCAAGATAGTTTTTGATGTGGGGTTTGTAAAATGCATATGGTAGACCAAGAGGATCAAAAAATTCTATATTCTTCGCTGTTTGATAGATGCATAGCTAATGGCCTGTCTGCACAGTTGAAGGACTACTATTAACAATGATAAAGGTTTTGTTAACAGTATGAATATAATCAAGGAAATTTGAGGGTATACAATAGGATTTGTATTTGGACATAAAAGGATCCATGTTAAATACATTGATTATTTGATTGGTGTTCATTTTGCCAAGTCTAAAAGAAAACTACCATCGGGGGTAATTTCCCAGTAGGTTTCAAATTGATTGAGTGAGATTAATGTTAAACTCTCTGTCAATGGTTTGTCAAAGGTACACTCCAAACGTACAGTACTCGTTCAGACAATACTCATATCTTGAGTAACAGACAAGTCCAAAAAATTGATACCATGACTTTTTGAGAACATTGAATCGGTAATACAATTTTCATATAGTTGAGAATCTCGATCTTGGGATTGCATTGTCAACTCATATAGGGTCCTATAGGATTTATTAAGAACAAATTGTAGAGAGGAATTGCATTTACTTTACAGACAAAAGAGGAAAGTCCAAATAATTCAAATTCATGTACCGAGCTTGTCCACGATCCTATGGCACTGGCACTTTTTACAAAAGTCAAGGCGAGTTTTGATGGAATTTTACCATTGATAAATGAAAAATCGGTGTAGGTACTTGATCCAGTGGCAATATGACGTTGATTGGCGATTGTGTGAGGGACAAGCAGCTTGATATTATTTTTAGAGGCTCATAGTATTTCAATTGCCCAAGTAACAGAGCTCATAACAGGTTCTTTTCATACATGAAGTATTGCAGAGGTTAGATTGACGTTTGCACCGGGTGATGCATCCAGTTTTCTTCTCAATATGAAATTGGACGGTGCAAGTTGTAAATTTATATCAATTATAACATTGGGGGGCATCCAGTGGGATATTGAATATTTCATTATTTAATCTACCAACTAAATGATACTCCTTTCTCAGTGCCCAAGTGAGTTCACCGTCAGTATCAACATTTGTTCTATAGTCATAGCCCATTGGCAGACCATTCAATTTCTTATAGGCCATTGGAGTCATCAACATAAATTGTATGTAACTAGCATAGTTTGATAGATTGTTGCTGGTGCTCACCAGTGTTCCATTTATGTAGACACATATTTGTTTAAATAAGTTGTGTAGTATACCATTCTCATAAGATAGTCCATCGACGTTGGAGAGAGGTGAATTGTCAGACTTCTTCCTCTCCAAAACTTTTAAATCAATAAATGTGGACGATAAATCTATGATGTAGTCTTCATTGGAATAAATTTGAAAATGTATGTTTTCAGAGAGGGGTTGCTGTGGATAGAATTGTTCATAGTACCCTTCTTCTTGGTTTCTTTTTCTTACCTTTCTTTGACAAGAGTGATGATGTCTTTCGCTTCTGACCTGAGTAGAGACTGATGAGTGAAGAGATGTTTGTCCTCCTTTTAAAACCTTTTCCACTTTGTTTCAATCGCTCGCCAAGGGATCGTGCGCTAGACCTGAGATTTTTTGAAACACTTTCTTTAAAATCTTTACCATCCCCCCAATCGTGTAGCGTAGAGGATGCAAAATCTGCAGCAACCGGCGCAATATATTTTTTAGCCGGAGGTGTTGCAGAACGAAACAGCTTAGCAAACCAACTGCCAAGACCATAGCCCGACATTGACGAACGGCCTTTATAATAGTCCATTCCATGAACCAATTGTCGTGGTTGGAGAGCAGTAACATAACAATCAATATCAGGGCATACAAATATATTTTTTCTATTAGCCATTTTGTTGTTGTTGTTGTTGCCGACAGGTCGAAAATGACATGTAATCACGGCCAAACCTTTTGTTATTGCTAGAGGATCACCTAATTCACTTCTTAACGTTAACTTACAGAGTTCCAAATACGAAGTGTTTACATGTACATACTGAAGATGCTTCATATTAGGGTGATCAACGTTTTCAAGAATTGTTGGTCATTCACCAACACCTAGGAGGGGGACTATATATTGTAAACCTCTTAGGATTTCCACAAAGGACATATAAAGCAATATGAGAAATCTTGAGACGAAACCTTCTTGATAATAAGTAAAACTTACACGTGAACCTCTACTAGCAGTTCCTGTGTTTTCTCCATTGATCAGATTCTGTTTAAAGCCAAGAACATCTCTCAGATTATCATTGAGATGAATCAGTTCAGTGTCAACAGATGAGGTAACGTAAATCCTATCATGTTCCATTGAATAATTAAAATGGAAGGTACCATTCCTACGATTTGAGATTTTTCTATTGATTGCACGACAAAAATCCGTCATGGTACCATGTTCTTTATATCTCAATGTAACATCCGGGTATTCACTAGATTTAAGTGCTTCAACCCATTCATAGTCGACAAAGAGTGACCAATCGAATGGTATAACTTTTATATTATACACACGATCCCTTCTCAGAATATCATAGGTATTTTTGAGAATGCAGTCGACAGGAGCCACTTCATACTTTCCATCATCGCATTTGATGGCGGGGGAGAGTTTCGTGCAAAAATCACTAGTTTTATTCAAATCATTGTAGAGAGGGTCGGAGACATTGGACATAAACGTTACATAAAAATCAATGGGAATTGTCAATATCTTCAACACTGATCCAAGAATCAAAATCAGAGTTGTATCCTAGCCAACGAACAAGCAACTCTTTCATGCCCCTGTGAGTACGAGTCTTTAATATCTTTTCAATCTCATAGATTCCAGTGTTTTTACTTTTTGAAATTCATAATCATAAAAGCCGCCAAGAATCTCATCATCTTTCATGTCACGTAGATGATACGTTATGGGTGTAGTGTCTAAGAGGTTGGAGATTTAAAAAGTTCAGCGGACCACAAGTAATTACCCTTTTCAAAAACATATTGTTCGATTGATTCGAACAGTATCACCAACATTGAATTCCTTCTTTTTCTTCTCATTACCAACACCAGCATTGGAATACTGTTTAAGAAAAGTGTCAAATGTATTGACATCATGATGAACTTCTGTTGGGGTTGAGTTGGACAGAGATAGATGTCAATGTTGATTATAAATCAACATGATTTTATCCCAATCATGAATAAAAACAGCAGTATTTTTTAAAGTGCAATATCTAGAAATTAAAAGTAGAATAATTATTATCAGTCGTTCGGCTAATGCTGCCTTTATCGGACTATGACTATGATAGAGGATTGCATTATATATCCATAGAACCTTCTTTACATGGGGATTAACAAATTCACTACACCAATCCGTTTGAATCGTCTCATAGCAATTCTGTTCAAGGATGATTTCAAGAGCTTTAGCAACTTCATCGCCGCTCTTTGACCGCAGTGGAATGGCATATGCATAGTGACTAAAACACTGATTGCAAGTAGAGTGTACTTGTATGGGTGATTGTGACGCCGTTGAATCTCATCCAGAGTCAAAAGATCTGCTTGCAGTATTTGTAATGGGAAAAAGGCTTTAGTTTTCGATAGTGATTACCACGGACTCTACGATTACGATGTAGAGTGTAACGATTCATTCTGTAGATACTCTGCCGCTCAATTCTTTTCAAGTCCAGTGACTTGAGCAAGTGTGGCGGGTGAACTTAAACTTCCCACTGTGCCAATATTCTCATAAACATGTTTCTAGGCTTCAACCATTTTGAACATAAACACGTAGTGAAGTGTCCACTTCCCATTCGCATACTAACAGATGATGGTGAGGGGGATGCAGTGATATTAAGACGTCTTCGCTTGACTCCCCCACCCATAACTCTTGCCAAATCATTGTTTCCACTTGGCCTGCTAGTATTTTCCGAAAATGATTTAAAAACATCTTTTGATATTTGAATAAATTCATTTAATCGTTTTAAAATATGCTTATTGGCAATAAGGCTTT
Source organism: Artemia sp. Qi Xiang Cuo (assembly GCF_049724085.1). Taxonomy (NCBI): domain Eukaryota; kingdom Metazoa; phylum Arthropoda; class Branchiopoda; order Anostraca; family Artemiidae; genus Artemia; species Artemia sp. Qi Xiang Cuo. Next base: position 22,110,072 of record NC_142800.1, read on the forward strand.
TGGGAAAGTTTGATGAGTTTAAAAATGTATGCAGGTGACTGTCAATTGATACAATTCTTTTACGATTCGTGACCAAATCTGATAATAAATCAAGTAGAATATAGGTCTTGCCATGGATTACAATCTGATTCCCATTGGCATCAATTTGAACATGTTCACTGTCATTGAGATATGTCAAGAGTCTTTTACACTGTTCACGATAGGAATGTGGCATTAGATCTGCAACACTTGTCATGACTTTAGACAAATCTTCTTCTTATTCTTTTGGTATTATCGGTGTTGATGATGATGATGAGGATGATGGAGTCATTTCCTTATTGTGAAATTTCTTTGGCGAAAGGGCGAGTTCAATTGGAGTCAATTTATAGGGTTTGGCCATTTTCTCTCTCTTGAAAAAAATGTTTACAAGTCCTGCAATGATTGGCAGTAAAAGTGTAAAGAAGATACCACCCGCTTGAAGAAGTCGTTTTCTTTTAAAATCGTTTCCTTTATTTTTGCTTGTCGCTGCTGCTAGGGAGCGTACGAGGGAACGATGTTGCTTTGTCTGTTGCTTAATACCTTCTGGCAGTTGAACATTGTCTTCAGTTAGATTTAAACAAAGTTCAGATACGAGATTAATGAATTCTCTGTCGACACCATGTTTGAGTATGGCCTTCCTAAGTCGATGTTTTGAATTACCTAGGACGGTGAATAAAAGTCGATGTTCATGTAGTTTCTTCAGTTTCATGATTGCAACTAACGAGCTTTTTTACTGTTCACCGGCAGATACACAGTAATTTTCTTGTCAAAAATATCGGTGACTACAAGCAGATCCTCCGGTAGGTTCTGATTCAGGTCCAATAGAATATATCCGTAAGGTTTGTTGGTAGCCTGATTGTAGGCCAAGAGTAAAAATTTTGATTCAACCGGATACACTTGCATGATTAATGTTATGAGGGAAGTGGGATAACGAACAATCCTGTAGGTGTAATAGTTGGTATAATTCAAAGCAAGTATTCTTATACGCTTGCTCTGCTGAAAGAGATTGTGTAGAACTAGGGTTACGGAAATCTGTTGATGATGATATCGGACAGTGAACAATTGTATCATCTCCTGAGACCATTTTTCAATGGATTCAGCCAGATCATCAATAAGCAACCAAGAGTTTGACTCAAAACTGTTGAAAATATCAAGTCCCTGCATGAATTTTGTGTCTGGGGCAATAGTTATTATTCTATCATAGGATTCTTGCCAAACACTGTAGCAATAGTAATTTTTTTGGATTGTCTAAAAACATTTTATCATGATTTTAAACTATTTTTGTTAAAAGTGTCGTTTTGCCGGACATTGATGGTCCACAAAGAATGGATCTAAACGGAGTTTTAAATTGATACATAGCTTGCATCGATGTCAAAACACAACTGACTGCAGATTGCATCATTCCCTTCAATAAATAATAATAGTAATTTTCCTAGTCAGATTCGAGAAGAAGAATAAGAACAATAAAACATTTTTTAAGAATGATACATGTTTTTTATTTACAGAATAAAAACACCACTACAAAAAAACAACTACTACATGTTTCATTAATACATACACACACATGAAAAAGGTACTATCACATAACAAATTCAAAAAAAAAGACACTAAAAAAAGCACTTATCACAATTGGAAAACGGGGCCCCCCCACCCCCGGAAGGGGTACGGCGGCCACTGGCGGCGGCCGGCCAATGGCCGGTACCCCCCCCCCCCCCCGTGGCCCGGCCGCGGGTGCGGGGCCAAAAAACAATTGAACACTTTTATTTACAAAAAAAAAACCTACGACTCTGCCTTGCTATAAAAAAAACTGCTGAGTTAGAAAAAAAACTACTGCTGAGTTGTGAAAAAAATGCTGAATTGGAAAAATATATCTATTAAAAAAAAAGAATCCCAACACCTAACCATTTACTATTGAATTTTTTCCCGACCGAGGTGATGTCTATAATCTCGACACACACTTCGGTCAGAAATTAAATAATGTCCATGGGGTAGCACCTTCACACCATCCACACACACATAGACTTTATCCGACGCGGGGCACATGGCTATTTTGTCAACTACAACTGTGTGGTTTTTAAATTTTAAAGAGCGAATCGCCATGACCTTCGCCCTTGGAACTATACTATTTTCCACACAGTTTCTATATACATTCATGTCGAAATTCTTATTCACGTAGTGTCTAGGCACCCCTTTGCAGACTTTTTTGATTACCTCGTTGTGTGTTTGCACACAGTACACCTTCAGACCTGCAAGCACACCACTGGAAATCAAGTCACTTCCCGTCTCTGATTTAACATTAATAACTGATTTGGGGCCTGACGCTTCACTAACTCCGGGTGAATGGACTCATCCCAATTGGCAAAGTCCATTCGGGGGCTAATGTGCGCGCCTTTTTCCAAATCTTCCAATAAATTCGCAGCTCTAACTTTTAGCAAAAGTGAATCGGTATCCCCATAATATACTTGACCTTCTCCCTCCCCCGGCCATTGGCGCCTACACACATAGTAATAGAATGACAACATGAGTTTTTTTGATATTTCGGTTATTGCGCTGCCAGCTGCAATATTTTTATTGAGAATTACGTTTCTTTTTTTTTCTATTTAAGAGGACCATATTCGATTCGATGATGGTGAATGATGTGAAGTTTGGATCGGCAAAGATTCGAGCACATTCTTTCGGGTCAGTCACGACGTCACAACGACTTCGATTACGTACACGCTCGCAAATTTTACCGAAGAATGAGTTCAAAATGAGTTTAAAGATTTCCTTTTCAACCTTCGTTTTCGCTTCGGAACGTTTATCGACAAAAGTGTCAATAAAAGTTTTCAAATAAGGTTTCTGGTCAAATTGGAGGGCTCTATGTATCCTTGTGACGTTGAAACCGTTGGCTACCATCCACCGCAAAAGAACGTGATGTACAACAATATTCTCTTTCGAATGAAGGTGGGCGATAAGTTTTTGTTTTGAAGGTGTCCAGTGCACACTACCATTCTCTACCTTAGAAATATTGTATGGACTCAAAGAGTCCCTAGTCACCGCTCTGTTTATGCACGGGAAAACAAAATCCTTCACCGAGTCATGATGCTCCACCGGTATTTCACCATCGATTTCAAAAAACTATCCCCGCGGTCCATTCTCCACAACATTGGCAATGTTGGGGAAATCTGAAGCACGAGGATCGTTAAGCCATCTATAATTTCCACACGGCAAAGAGTAGTGAGACATTGCCGACGGATAGAGGGAGTTCATATCTAAGAAAACTGCATCCGACTTTACACCGGTGTCTTGTCCAGTCGGATCAGTTTCAAGGATACGATCTCCATGAAAAACATACCCTCCTCTCATTGATCTCTCTCCAAATAGATGCTGATCCACGTCGGTGATCAAGCCTATTTCGTCTTTACTGATTTTAAGAATTAAATCCATCACCAAATGAGAAGTGGAAAAATAATAACCTAAATCCAAACCAAATTCCCCATAGATTTTATCCGTGTTCTTACACACAATATCCAGCAATGTCAATACATCACTTGCCAGGTATAATCTACAATAATCCAACCCATTTTTACACCCTCCCTTAGCCCAAACTCTCTTGGCAACTTCATAGTCGACAGTGGTGCATTGACGCTCGTAAAGTGAATCGTAGAAGGAGGCCATGGACGGCAATTGTTCCTCAGAAAGCCTCGTGGTGGAGTTGTAGTAGTCATACGGATATATGCCCTTACACGTAAATAAATCATACATTTCACCGTCAAATTTCACCAATTCACCAATCAAATAATCAATGTATTTAACATGGATCCTTTTATGTCCAAATACAAATCCTATTGTATACCCTTAAATTTCCTTGATTGTATTCATACTATTAACAAAACCATTATCATTGGTAATAGTAGTCCTTCGACTGTGCAGACGGGTCATTAGCTATGCATCTATCAAACAGCGAAGAATATAGAACTTTTTGATCCTCTTGGTCTACCATATGCATTCTACACACCACACATCAAAAACTACCTTGAAGGAAGTGGGAAGACAATTATTCAAAATCGGATGCGAGTACAAGATTTATCGACCAAAAGCTACGATTTTCATGCATTACTTTATTTCATTTTTCGATGTCGTGACTATACTTTCAGTGAATTTCTCTACATTTATGTACACAGTCCACGTTTGAATGACTTTCTAGTACAGTATTCTAGTACAGACCTCTACAGTATTGATTTCAGTGCCCTAAGAATAAAGTGTTTTAAAAATGCAAGTGAATTTGTTTATTAATAAAATATATATGCCCTATAAAAAAGTCTATTGTCTTCATTTGTTTATATTTCTTCTTCTTCATAGTCATTTAGGTTGTCATCATCATCATACTCGTCATCATCGAAAACAACTAGTGGTGGCAGATCATTTGGATTCAACTTTTACTGATCCTATTGTGCAATGTCAAGGTCACATTTTCCACAATATATTGTAACTTCATTTTTATTAAATCTTCTTGTGAAGTCAATGATACTATTACGATTCATATTGAAAAATTCACCTGTTTCTATCTGATTATTTGAAGTAATATCGCACACAATATTCTCATATGAAGAATCACTTTCTGTCACAGCCAAATAAAAATTGCTAGGCTTATAATCATTACTTGCATTGTCCTCACAACGATGACGCAGGAACCATACTCTCTTCAAGTTTTTACAATTGAAAAGTGCTCCAAATTCTTCTTCTCAATACAATTTAAAGCTGCGACGATACTAATGCCTTACAAATAAACTAAAGTCACGTTTAGAGTTTTTTCCAATCATACCAGTGTAAGTGTTTTCCCACTGGTCACACTTATCAAAATGGAAATTGCAGCATAGATATCCATTAGGATGATAGTCACAAGTCTCTTCAAGACAGGTATTACAGTCCTTAATTTGTACAGCATATTCTTTATGCAATTTACATGGATTGCATAGTCTACACTTTTCATTATAGTCATCAACTGTAGTACAGTTCTCACATGAAGACCATCTGCCCAATGTATATAGACATAGTGAACATGTATGATACATTTTTTTTCGATGCTGTCCGTCTCACTGCCAGAACGAAACTGACTCAAAATCAATAAAAAAAATAACATTGTCTTCTAGGAGGAGGAGTAATCGAGCATCGTCACAAAAACTTATTTCCTACTGTTTTAAAGAATGAATTTCTAGGTAGTGGTTAAAAGCAGAATGACAATGTCATTTTGCTTCGTTTCAATTAATATATCAATAAATTGAGTAAATTCATTTGATTCACAATGCATAAGCTTCATACAATAATCCAAGGATGGAGAATCAGATCCCATTATACAGTTAAGTATTTCTAGATAAAATATTTTCCGTTGAAGAGAAAATTCCAAAAAGTCATCATCTAACACTAAACATTTTTCCAATTTGAGTAGATTCCGTAAGATCTTCTGTTTCTCAAATCCAATCATTCTTGATATTCCCACTACCAACTATAGACTAAAATAACAATTGCAAGTTTCTACTATGTGGATAATCTCAATACCTATTGGACACCACCACCACCCACCATAGAGAGAGAGAGAGTGGAGTAAATAATCATCTAGAGTGTCTAATAAAAAAAGAAGCATTATACAAAAAACATTTTTATTGACAGAAATGTAATAAAAGAATATATTTTCACTCTCTTTGCGTTAGGTGAGTCAATCCATTTTCCTCAATGTGCTTCATAATAGCATTCAATCCATGCTGTAGTTGTGATAAATATATTATATTCACTTTTGCGGCAAAGCATAATTGTTCATCTGATTTAAATTTACTCAATGATATAACGTATCTGCCAAACATCTCATCCCACTCAAATGTTAGTCGAGAATCCTTTCCAATTTCAGCTGTTACATTTGGAGACCTTGTCTTCACAACATCACTGTCAGCTCCTTCGAGGTGTAATAGTTTGAAACTACTCATTTTCACAATATTTGAACGTTTATTTCTCCAATTTGAAATAATGTAAACTAATCAAATTCAACTTATTGACTGAGATAAAGCCCGATACCTGAGACGGTATTGAGCTTTTTATATCCACATATGGTGAGACACTCCGCTTGTAAATATTAAAGCTACATTGTGAGACACCCCGCTTGTAAATATTATAGCTATATGGTGGGACTGTGCGCTTGTATATATTAAAGTTATATGATGGGACACCCCCGTTGTAACTGCTATAGCTATATGGTGAGACACCCCCGTTGGAGATATTATATCTCTATGGTGGGACTGTGCACTTGTATATATTAAAGCTATATGGTGGGACACCCCCGTTGTAACTGTTATAGCTATATGGTGAGACACCCCCGTTGAAAGCATTATATCTATGCTACTTACCTCAAACATTCTTATCAGATGTGTTTGAGGAAAAAGGGCATGGGGGGCTCAGTTGCCCTCCGATCACTTTCGACTCTTAAGAAGGGCACTAGAACACTCGATTTCCAATCGAATGAGCCTCCTTTGAAGTTTATACGACGACCCCTTCTATATGAAGTGCCACTAAAATAAACGGAGTGTAGGGGGAGGCTAGCTGCCATCCGATCATTTTTGACTCTTAAAAATTGAATTACAACTTTAAATTTCCAATCAAATGAGCCCTCTATGAAGTTTTTTCTAGCATCTCTTCTATAACAACTATATATGTCCCCAGGGCATAACTTACAACACCTCCCCTTGGGTCCTGGGGGGCTGTGTCGACACCGGAGTTTTTTGTTATCTGAACTTTGAACTATTTTTAACAAAATGTCTATCTAAAAATTTTTATCTGATGCATATAGGGCGTGGAGGAGAGGAGGGGGTATTTGCCCTCCAATCTCTTTTTAATCTTAAAAAGTGAATAAGAACTTTCAATTTCCAATCAAATGAGCCTTCTCCGAAGTTTATACAAACATCCCTTCCACAAAAACTATATATGCCCCTAGAGCATTACTCATAACGCCTGCCTCCGCGCCCTGGGGGGTTACTTCGACACAGGAATTTTTCTTATCTGACCTTTGAACTATTTTTCATGAAATGGCTATTACAAAAATTTTATCAGATGGGCTTGGGGAAAAAAGGGTGTGTGGGGGGGGGGCTAGTTGCCCTCGGATATCTTTTGACTCTTAAAAATTGAACTAGAACTTTCAATTTCCAATCAAATGAGCCCTCTCTGAAGTTTATACGAGCATCCCTTTCATTATAACCATATACGCCCCCAGGACAACACTTTTAGCGGATGGGTTTGTGGAAAAAAGGGCGTGAGGGGGGGGGGGTAGTTGCCCTTAATCTCTTGAATCTTAAAAAGTGAACTAGAACTTTCAATTTCCAATCAAATGAGCCCTCAATGAAGTTTATACGAGCATCCCTTTCATAAGAAATCTACATGCCCTTTAGGGTATAACTTAAAAAGCCTTCCCCTCCGCCCCGGGGGTTGTATTGACACCGGAGTTTTTCTTAGCCGACCTTTGAAATATTTATAACAAAATGTCTATCTCAAAATTTTCATCAGATGGGTTTGAAAAAAGAAGGCTTGGGGGGGGGCTGGTTGCCCTTGGATCTCTTTTGTATCTTGAAAAGTGAACTCGAACTTTCCAATTGGATTAAAATGAGTTCTCTTTGAAGCTTATACGAAAACCCCCCTCATACGATCCATATGCGCCAGGACAAAACTTAACACACCTGCCCGCGGACCTTTGGGGGATATGTCGATACTAGACTTTTCGTTACATGGTCTTTGAATTATTAAAAAAAAATACTATCTCATAGTTCTTATCGGATGAGTCTGAGAAAAAAAAGGAGTGACGGGGGTTGGGGCTAGGTGCCCTCCAATCTCTTTTGACTCTTAAAAAGTAAACTAGAACTTTCAATTTCCAATCAAATGAGCCCTATTTGAAGTTTATACGAGCATCCCTTCCATAAGAACCATATATACCCCAGGGCATAACTTACAACGCCTGCCCCCGGGCCCGGGGGGGTTGTGTCGACACTGGAATTTTTGTTTTATGATATTTGAACTATTTTTAAAAAAATAGTACTATTAAAATTTTTATTGGATGCATTTGGGAAAAAAGGGTTTGGAGGAGGGGTAGCTGGTTACTCTCCAATATCTTTTGACACCTAAAAAGTGAACTAGAACTTTCAGTTTCCAATTAAATGAGCCCTCTGTGAAGTTTATACGAGCATTCCTTCCATATGAACCATATATGCTCCCAGGGCATAACTTATAACCCTTGCCCCTGAAGACTGTGGGGGGGAGTGTCCTACTCAAACATATAATTTCCAGAACTTTCATCTACGTTGAACAAAATGGCTAGATCAAAATTTTGAGTGGATTTGTTTGGGGAAATGGTGGGCTTGGAAGGGGTGTTAGTTGCCTTCCAATCACTTTCGACTTTTAAAAAGGAAGCTAACAATTTAAATTTCTAATCGAATGAGCCCTTTCTCAAGTTTCTAAGACAACACTTTATGTACATAACCTTATATGCCACCAGGGCATATCTGAAAACCTTTACCCTGACGGATGTGGGGGGGATGTTATCTTCAAAGACCTAAAACCCTGAATTTTCAACTACGTTGAACAAAACGGCTATCTCAAAATTTTGATTGGATTTGTCTGGAGAAAATGTGGGCGTGAGGGGGGTTAGTTTCCCTCCAATCACTTTCGACTATTAAAAAGGGCACTAGCCCTTTGAATTTTCAATCGAATGAGTCTTTTTTGAAGTTTCTACGTCAAAGCTTTCTATAAAAACCTTATATGCCCCAGGACATAACTTACAACCCTTGCCATGAGGGCTGTGGGGGAGTGTCCTGCTCAATCAAAATGGCTGTATAAAAATTTTGAATGGTTGTGTTTTGGGAAATGGTGGGCGTGGAAGGGGTGTTAGTTGCCTTACAATCACTTTTGACTATTAAAAAGGGAACTAACCATTTAAATTTCGAATCGAATGAGCCCTTTCTGAAGTTTCTACGACAACGCTTTATGTACAAAACCTTATATGCCCCCAGGGAATAGCTTACAACCCTTGCACTGAGGGTTGTGTGGGAGGGGGCTGTTATCCTCAAAGACCAAATTTCCTGAACTTTCAACTACGCTGAACAAAATGGTTATCTAAAAATTTTGACTGGTTGTGTTTGGGGATATTGTGGGCTTAAGAAGGAGGTTAATTGCCCTCTAATCACTTTCGACTATTAAAAAAGGCACTAGGCCTTTGAATTTTCAATTGAATAAGCCCTTTTTGTAATTTATAGAACAATGCTTTCTATAAGAACCTTCTATGCCCCCCAGGGCATTACCTGCAACCCGTGCCCTGGAGGCTGGGGGGAGTGTCTTCCTAAAACACATAATTGTTATCTAGAAAGCAAATGTGTTCAACAACATTCGTATCTAAAAATTTTTATTGGGTTTGTTTGGGGAAATGGCGGGCTTTAACGGGCTCTTAGTTACCTTCCAATCACTTTTGACCCTTAAAAGAGCACTAGAATTCTTGATTTTCAATCGATTGAGCCCTCTTTGAAGTTTTTCGACGACCCCTCCCGTATGAAGTGCCTCTGGGGAAAAAAATAATAAATAATAAATAAATAATAAAACATTGGAGCTGTATGTCCTTTACTATAGGCAACGCTATAGCGTTGCCACTGATATACCCCATATTTGAAAAAAGGGTTTTATGTGCCTTTAGCTTACAGAAAGAAAAGAACATAAATGCCAGTTGATGGAGTTTTAAGTAGGAAAAAGAAGAAATCAGCCAAGCAGATAGTAAACACTAGGTTAATTGATGCAGTTCGTGATGGAGACCTAGAAAGAGCAAAGGAAGTGATCAACTCTTATAGACTGTCTTACTCAAAAGAATAGTCAGATGGATACGGATTACTTTGTGAAGCTTTGATCAACGAGCTTATAGCTCGTTGATAAAGCTGCTTTAGGAGGAGACTCACATACTCTGAAATTATTGCTAGAACACGGTGCTACAGTTAACTCTAGAGACAAACATGGGAGAACAGCTCTTCAGTTTGCTTGTTTATACGCACGTGAGCGAACTGTTAAAATTGTTCTGGTATATGGATCTGACATAAATATTATGTGTAAAAATGGCTATACAGCTTTCGATAGATTTATCCACTGGAGAATTGTATTTCACTCTTTGGAGATAAAGACTACTATCCATATTATTTACCATATAATAAAAATCAAAGCAGCAAATTTATATGTAGGTCAAGAAGATGAACGAGTGAAAATTTTGATAAGGCACTCTATTGATTATAACGGCTTAATTGATTTAAACGATGACAATGAAAGGGATTTTCGGGATCGATGTGAGACAGAACTAGCAAGCACGAAGAGAAAGAAGATTATTAATTCCATTATACCATTTTATGATATTTTTGCAAAAGGAGAAAGCTCGTTAGCAGCATACAAGAGGAATGAATATGTGGTGGAAATTTCAAACACAGCAAACTACGAAACGGAGTTTCCATTAAATGCTAGCATACTAAAAAGTAACTTCAGAGAGGGTATGAAAAGGAATGAGTTACTTGAGTCAGCCAAAAGAAGCTTTTACGGCTATATTGAGTTACCATATATATGTGCTAAAAAAATATTTAGGTATCTAAGCAATGAAGACTTGAGAAATGTTATAAATGTTTTTGAGACTCATTGCATTAGTTAAGGAGGATTGGCAAAATTGAGGGCTTCTGGCATAAACTTATCGATTTAGCAAATAAACGAATATTATAAGATTTTAGTGGCTGTATTTGGTTTATTCCTTTTTATCTTGCAAATTTTAGCTGTTTTTTACATTAAGGAACAAACTGTAGCCCATAGTAACTGATGTAATAAAAGGAATCATTTTGTACATGATTATTTTAATTAGTACATAATAATTGAAGTACTACTACTACTACTACTAACAACTCACCGCAGCACCAAGCCGCCTGAGGCCAACACAGCTACGCACGCTCCTCCTCCGCCCCAATCTATTCAAAGCCTCTCTTTTTACATCCGCCCACGAAGTTCCCATTTCCTTTAAATCTTTCTTTATGACGTCCTCCCACCCCAGACGGGGACGACCTGCTTTCCGTTTAGCCCTAGATGGTTGGCCGAAAAGAACAATCTTCAGCAATCTGTCATGCTTCATCCGCACAACGTGCCCTAGCGACCTCAACCTTTCTTGCATTATAGCCCCAGAGAGCTGCATTGAACCACATTTTTCGTATAGCCTATTGTTTGAAATGCGGTCAGTCAGCCGGGTACCCAGAACAATCCTTAAGCAATATATCTGGAAAGCATCTAGCATATCTTCATCTGCTTTTTGGTGCGTCAATGCTTCAGAGCCATATCTGACAACTGTCATCACTGTAGCTTCTAATATTCTAATCTTGGTTTGCAGACTTATCTTCCTATTCTTCCAGACTTTTTTTAACTGTAAAAAAATACCCTAAGCCTTGGCTACTCTATATTTAAAATCTTCACTAATCCCACCATCTTTACTAATAATACTATCAAGGTAAGTGAAGCTGCCCACCTGATCAATCTTTTCATTACCCAACGTCACCTTTTCATCTTCACTTATTCCTAGCCTTAGTGACTTAGTCTTCCTAACATTAATTTTCAAACCAATACTAGTACCCTGAACTCGCAAAACCTCTAAAACTTCATTCATTTTGCTCACACTTTCATCTAGGATGCTTAAATCATCAGCATAATCCAAGTCCAGGAGACTTTTTCCTCCCCCTCCCCATTTGATTCCGTGGTCTCCCATTGCTTTTCCTGTGCTCCTTAAAACAAAGACCATTAAAATAATCCATACAAAGGGGGATAGAACACAACCCTGCTTAACTCCTGATTTAATACAAAACCAGCTGCTAACCTCATTTCATTCCTTAACCGCAGTAGTGTTAATCTCGTACACAGAACTAATCACTTTAATGTATTTGCCTGGTACACCATACAAGGATAAAACCTTTACTAAAACTCTTCTATCAACAGAATCGAACGCTTGCTCATAATCTATAAAACTGAGGATCAAAGGTGTTTGAAAACTCAGGCATTTCGCAATTATTTGCCTAAGAGTGAGAATTTGGTCGACACACCCCCTACCTTTTCTAAGACCGCACTGCTCTTCTCTTAAAACTTTGTCTACGGCATCTCTCAGTCTAAAAAGTATCATATTACTAAGTAATTTACTACCTACAGAGACCAGACTAACAAGGCCGTATCCAGGGGGGGGGGGTTACCCGGTTTGAACACCCCCCCCCCTCAAACATTTTTGACCGAGTCGAAAATAAGTCGAAAATTAGTAAAACCTAGGTAAAAATCAGTAAAATTAGTCGAAAATTGAGTCAAAAATTAGTAACCCCCCCCCCCGAAAAAAAATCCTGGATCCGCCCTTGCAGACTAATGCCTCGATAATTACCACACTCACTCTTATCACCTTTCGTATACAGTGGCTTAATTAGGATTTTCCTAAATTCGCTAGGTACCTCCCCTTTTTCGAAAACCATGTTCATATTCTTTAGTAAGTTATTTCTAATCTCAGCGCCATCATATCTAAGAAACTCATTTACCACACTATCAGCACCTGGAGCCTTTAATGTTCGTCCTCACTTTCAGTTGAAAAAAGTTTTCTGTGATTGTACAACTTGTATACATACAACAAATTGAACTACCACAACTATATCAATCAAAATTAAAATCTAAGGTAAAAAATCAACAACCTCTTTTTAATTTGCTTAAATCCGGTGCTAAAACTGGTTTCAGTCAACACGTTCACGCCCTAAAGTCGTGACTTCAACTCAATAAAATAGGTTAGTTGTAGCACATTTCCGAAAATATACAGTCTTGTTAAGTTTTTCCATTCTATTGCTTTAGAAGTTTTCAATGATGTAAATATTTTACAGTAAGTTGTCTCAGAATCCTTATTGACAGAGGCATGGGCGTAGGGAGGGGGGGGCAGCTGCCCCCCCCCTAGACCTTCAAATTTACACTAGATATGGCTGAAAAAGCAGATGGCTGGAAAAGCAGTAGATAAAAGGCCCTCCATCACACTATCGACTGCCCCCCCCTCTAGACAATATGCTGCCTACGCCCATGGACAGAGGGGATCTATAATCACACCAAGTATTAATGGGCTTTCACATTGACGAGTAAGAAATTATGTAATGTTGCCTAAATTAAGGGTTAATTTCTTTTTTCGGTTAGCGGAAGCTTTTCACACTAACAATTACTATTTCAAACACGGTCCCGTAATGATTTTCATCATGAAAGACAATTGTTTCATCAGTATAAGAATTTTTTTGGCGGGTGAAATGCAGCAAATAAACAGCCCAATAGCTTTATTTGTCTATAATTCCTTATTTAATTTGTTAAAATTTCGGTATTTGTTTATTTAACTATTGTCTTGACAAAAAATAACCAGAGGCAATAGTTCCATATTTACTAACTACTTAATTTTGGATCAATATCATACACATGGAACACTTATTTCTACATTTAATGCATTCTTATTTCTTACTATCTTCAAGGTTCCAAGCTGTTCGTGGTTAGGGATGGTAATTTAAAGAAAAACTAAATTACTTCAAATCGAAACAAAACTTTGTAAACATGCGTATAAAACCCGAAGGTTTCTGAAATTCAAGGACTAACTGGCTTAGAAGTTTCGTAGTCCGGGGAACCCCCGACTTTGAAACTTTAAATCCTGGTAGCACCTCGACCGACATAAGAACAAAAAAAACAATAGTCAAACGTTTTCTATGGAGAGACTAAGGGTCAATTCACGGAAATGTAAGAAGAGTAATAGTTTTTTCGCTTTTTCCAATGAAGATACAAAAAGAAACATTTTTCAAAATCAAGGGTGAGAGGGGCATTTTTGGTTTGCCAAAAAAAAAATATTTCCAAAATCTAAGAAGAGCAACGATTACCTCCGCGTCAAATTCACACCCCTGGGTAATCTGCTTGACTGTGGCTATGTGCCCTTCAAATTTCAAGCAGATCTGGGTACATTCATGTGGAAGACAGACAGGCAGGATTTGGACGTTACACTCACCTCTACAATCTACCATCTCTTTCCCTTTACCCGACAAGTTGAAAGGAGAACAGTCTTTCATACTAAGGTCGGAAAGTCTTTATGCCTCTTTAAATCATTATCTTATGCTCCATAGACCCAAGGTGCTTATCCCATAAGTTTCAATGTGACCGAAGAAAAGCAACCCTATAGACATTTCTACTGAATAGTCTGCGGTGGGAGGGGTGGCGTTAGAAGGACCAGTATTATAAGTTAAAAGTCCATGTCCGATTTTAATTCAAACAGGATGCAAGATGCCTACATTACAGCTAAAACTTGGCCTTCAGAGGCCATTGGCCCAATAAAACAATTAGTTTAGCTAACTCGAAGTTGACCAGTTTTGTGTTGTACCGTTCACCACGACTTTATTTGAAGAAAGAACCTCTTAGCAAAGAGTGTACTCCAGAGTTCAAGTAGCATTGATGGTAATAATTTTTATACGCCAAGTTAATGCCAATAAATATATTTTTTTAAAATTCTTTTATGCACTAGCCACACTTATTAAGATGGGAAAAAGAGGGAGACAGGGAGCGTTTTTTATCTACTATCCTTTTTAAGATAGATTAAACAAAAAAAATAAGGTTTTTCAACTGAAAGTAAGGAGCAACATTAAAACGTAAAACAAACATACATTTTTACGTATATAAGAGGGGTTCGCCCCCTAGTCTTTACGCCAAAGTTCGAATTTTGTTCTAATCACAAACCCCTGAATCACAAAGAACGTTTAATAAGAATAGATAGCTCTTTTAAGAGTAAAAAAAAAAACTTTAGCGTAAAGAGCGAGGTATTGACTAGGGGGCGAACCCCTCATATACGTAATAGTTTCTGTTCGTCTTAAGTTTTAATGTTGCTCCTTACTTTTAGTTGAAAAATTTAGTTTTTTATTTAATTTCTGATCGTTTTATAAATAATGCTGGGAAATCCGGCGTTCCCTTCATCAAAATGTCCCTTCCCCAATGAAAATATCCTTCATGGAAATATCATCCCACACAACTCCCTCCTCCAACCCCCCCAAGAGAAAAAAACCCTCGCGAAAACGTCTGTATGCTTCCCAATAAACATGACTATATGTAAACAATGAGCAAAGTTCATAACTTGCAGCCCTTCCCCCGGAAACTGTGGGGGATGAAGTCATCCTCAAAGATGTATTTATTATATTTTCGACTATGCGGAACAAAATGGATATATCAAATTTTTGATCAGGTGACTTCGAGAAAAAATTAGCGTGGGAGGGGACCTAGTTGCCCTCGAATTTTTTTGGTCACTTAAAAAGGGCACTAGAACTTCTAGTTTCCATTCAAATGAGCCCTCTCACGATATTCTAGGGCCAATGGATCGATACGATCACCTCTAAAGAAAAAACAAAAAAAACACACATCCGTGATCTTCCTTCTGGCAAAAAGTACAAAATTCCACATTTTTGTAGATAGGAGCTTGAAACCTCTACAGAAGGGTTCTGATACGCTGAATCTGGCGGTGTGATTTTCATTAAGATTCTATACTTTTACGAGGTTTTTTCGCCCTTTTTTCGAAAATAAGGCAATTTTTTTTCAGGATTGTAACTTTTGATGGGTAAGATTAAACTTGATGAAACTTATATATTTGAAATCAACATAAAAACTCAATTCTTTTGATGTATCTACTGGTATCAAAATTCCGGTTTTTAGAGTTTCAGTTACTATTGAGCCGGGTCGCTCCTTACTTACAGTTCGTTACTACGAACTGTTTGATATTTTAAAATATATAGGCAATTAGCATTGATGATAATTAGCCTATTTATCCGTTATTAACTTCCTATTTTAATGGATTTCAACACCAAGTTCAGTCTCTTACATTAATTAATTAATGTACATTACATTAATACATTAATTAATTTAAAAATACTTTTTCCACAAAATAAGTTTTTCAAAGAAAAGTAGAGAACTTCATTAAACCAAAAATGAGCAAAAATAAAATCAAATAATCTACCAAGCATGAAAGTGCCACAAATCAGCATCGATAAATAAATGAAACCCAAAACGAACCGAAATTACAATAAATGACGCAAGTCAAACTCCAAATAAGCAAAAATTAACACGAGTTGGGCTCAAAACCTCTATGCCTTCCCAAGGCCAAAACATAATTTGTACTTTACTGAAAAAATATAAATGTTTTTACTTTTATAACTTTAATCAATAAAATGATCTTAACATTTTGATTACTAAATATTAGTATATACATATTAAACTGACAATGCAAATTCATTTGTATTTTTTTTCAGTAAAGTGCAAATTATGTTCTGGCCTTGGGAAGGCATAGGGGTTTTTCCTCTTTTAACTATTTTGGGAAGGCATAGAATCACTTTCAACTATTAAAAAGGGCACTAGGCTTTTCAATTTTCAATCAAATGAGCGCTTTTGAAGTTTCTACGACAACGCTTTAAATAAAACCTTATATGCCCCCAGGGCATAACTTACAACTCATTACCTGAGGGCTGGGGAGGGCGGGTTGTCATCCTCAATGACCTAAGGTCCAGAACTTTCAACTACGTTGAACAAAATGGCTATCTCAAAATTTTGGTTGGATGTGTTTGGGGGAATGGTGGGCGTGAGAAGGGGGTTAGTTACCCTCCGATCACTTTCGACTACTAAAAAGGGCGCTAGCCTTCTCAATTTCCAATTGAATGAGCCCCTTTTGAAGTTTTTCCGACAACGCTATCTATAAAAACCATACATGCCCCCAGGGCATAACTTACAACCTTTGCCATGGGGGCTCTGGGGAGCTTGTCATCCTCAAATACATAATTTCCAGAACTTTCAACTACGTTGAACAAAATGGCTATCTCTATAATTTGATTGAATGTGTTTGAGGAAATGGTGGGCGTGAGAGGGGGGTTAATTACTCTCCATTCACTTTTGATAATTAAAAAGGGCACTAGACCTTTCAATTTCCAATCAAATGAGCCCTTTTTGAAATTTCTGCAACAACTTTCTAAATAAACCTTATATGCCCCCAGGGCATAACTTACAACCCCTGCTTTGAGGTCTCTGAGAGGGTTATTATCCTAAAAAACCTAATTTCCAGAACTTTCAACTACGTTGAACAAAATGGCTATCTCAAAATCTTAATTGGATGTGCTTGGGGAAATGGTGAGCATGAAAGGGGGTTAGTTGCCCTTCAATCACTTTCAACTATTAAAAAGGGCACTAGCCCTTTCAATTTCCAATTGAATGAGCCCTTTTTGAAGTTTCTACAACATCACTTTTTATTAAAACCTTATATGCGCCGGAACATAACTTATAACCCTTGCCCTGAGGGCTGTGAGGGGGGGGGGGGTCCATCCTTAAAGACCTAATTTCCAAAATTTTCAACTACGTTGAATAAAATAGCTATATACAAATTTTGATTGGATGTGTTTGGGGAAAAGGTGGGCGTGAGAGGGGGGTTAGTTGCCCTGAAATCACTTTCGACTATTAAAAAGGGCACTAGCCCTTTGAATTTCCAATTGAATGAGCCCTTTTTCAAGTTTCTGCGACAAAGATTTCAATAAAAACCTTATATGCCCCCAGGGACTCACTTATAACCCTTGCCCTGAAGACTGTGGGGGGAGTGTCCTGCTCAAAGGTTAATTTCCAGAACTTTCAACTGCGTGGAACAAAATGGTTATGTTAAAATTTTGATTGGATACATTTGGGGAGATGGCGGGTGTGGAAAGGATGTTAGTTGCCTCTTAATCACTTTCGACTATTAACAAGGGCACTAGCTATTTCAATTTCCAATCGAATGAGCCCTTTTTGAAGTTTCTACGACAACGCTTTCTATAAAAACTTATATGCCCCTAGGGCATAACTTACAACCCTTGCCCTGAGGGCTGTGAGGGGGGGGGGTCATCCTGAAGGACCTAATTTCCAAAACTGTCAACTACGTTGAATAAAACGGCTATATAAAAATTTTGATTGGATGTGTTTGGGGAAAAGGTAGGCGTGAGAGGGGGGTTAGTTGCCCTGAAATCACCTTCGTCTATTAAAAAGGGCACTAGCCTCAATTTCCAATCGAATCAGCCCTTTTTCAAGTTTCTGCGACAAATATGTCAATAAAAACCTTATATACCCCCAGGGCCTAACTTATAACCCTTGCCCTGAAGACTGTGGGGGGAGTGTCCTGCTCAAAAGTATTATTTCCAGAACTTTGAACTGCATGGAACAAATTGGCTATCTCAAAACTTTTATTGGATGTTTCTGAGGAAATGGTGGGCGTGGAAAGGGTGTCTGATGTCCTCCAATCACTTTCGACTATTAAAAAGGGCACTCGCCCTTTGAATTTCCAATCGAATGAGCTTTTTTTAAAGTTTCTACCACAACGCTTTCTATAAGAATCTTATATGCCCCTAGGGCATAACTTACAACCCTTGCCCTGGGAGCTTTGGGGGGGGGGGGGGTGTCATCTTCAAAGACCTAATTTCCAGAACTTTCAACTACGTTGAACAAAATGGCTATCTCAAAATTTTGATTGGATATGTTTGGGGGAAAGGTGGGCGTGACAGCAGGTTAGTTGCCCTCCAATCACTTTCGACTATTAAAAAGGGCACTAGCCCTTTGAATTTCCAATCGAATGAGCCTTTTTTGAAGTTTCTACGACAGCGCTTTCTATAAAAACCTTGCATGCCCCCAGGGTATAACTTACAACCCTTGCCTTGAGGGTTGTGGAGGAGTGTCCTGCTCAAAAACATAATTTCTATCTGGAAATCAATTACGCTGAACAAAATGGTTATCTAAAAATTTTGATTGTATGTGTTTCGGGAAATGGTGGGTGTGGAAGAGGTGTTAGTTGCCTTCCAATCACTTTCGACTATTAAAAAGGAAACAAGCCACTCTAATTTCCAATTGAATGATCCCTTTTCGAAATTTCTACGACAACTTCTTCGATACAAAGTACCCTGGTCTAAAGGAAAAAAAATATAATAAATAATACATTATGCCAACATCGTTTTTATATGCCCCCACGGCATAACTTAAAACCATTGCCCTGGGGGCTCTGGGGGGAGTGTCCTCCTCAAAAATACAATTTCTATCTGGAAATCAACTATGCTGAACAAAATGGCTATCTCAAAATTTTAATTGGATGTGTTTGGGGAAATGGTGGGCGTGGAAGGAGTGTAGGCTGCCTTCCAATAACTTTCGACTGTTAAAAAGGGCACTAACCATTCCAATTTCCAATCGAATGAGCACTTTTCGAAGTTTCTACGACAACTACTTAGATGCGAAGTGCCCTTGTATGGAAAAAAAAAAAAATAATAATACATAGTGCCAACATCGTTCTTTACTTAGGCAGCGCGGTTGCGCTGCATATGATAAAAATGAACGTTTTTTCACGAAAAAAGGACATAGTGAGCAAAAGGGATTAACATTCTAGTTTTTTGCATACTAATAATAGTGTGAACGGACAAAACTGTACTTTTTTAGGTACTTTGGAACAAAAATGATAAAAGTAATAAATTATCATTCATAGTAATTGGCTTCTGGAAGTCCCTCTATTATAAATTCTAAGGCCACGTTGGTTATACATGACATAATTTTTTTTTCTTTTGCACTGAGGACGGCTTGGCGGAGGTCCTTGTCGAAATATTTGCTTGTTCTTCGTCTTCATATTTTGCCACTGGCTAACAAAATCCTAATTTTCTCACCTTTTTTATTGTATTTTGCATTTATTATTTCCCTTCCTCTCTTAGTTTCATAAGTCCCTCTATTGGATCTGGAACTCGATAAAAATATATTTTCTCTATTTTTCTTCTTTTTATAGCCTATTTCACACTTAGAGACATAATTGAAAAGTAGAATTTTATTATCACTAAAACCACCACACGCGAGGTGTATGCGTGCGATATTAGTATGTTATTTAACAAGCTTTGTGTGTTGTATATGTACTTAATTACTCATTTAAGCATTATACTTGATTAAAAAAAATTATGTTTTTCCTGTTAATTTCGATTCTTAGAAGGAAGATATCAAGGGAATACGGAAATTAATGTATTTTACTGTTTGGGCAGCAACAGGATATATAATCTATAATTTGCTACTTTGCTTAATATGCGTGTTACATTTAATTGATGTTAAGTTTATTATAAATTTTGCGCCTTTTCCCTATGTTTTATTTTTTCTGCTGTCGTAATGTTTACTTATTATTTTATTCAAATTATTTTATATTCCGTCGTGCGTATATTGATTTCATTAATTCACAAGAAATAAGGTGAAGCTTTTCATATAATTTCAAACAATTCCTCTCAAAATAAGTAAGTTCTACTGACTGTTCCAATCCGTTTTCACTCACCTTATTTGGTGTTAAAGATGTTTTTTTTTACAGTTTTTCTTCTTTTTTATAGCCTGTTTTTAGATTCATTGACATAGTTGCGATGCAGAACTCTTTATATGAAAATGTTTTGGATAATAGCATTTACTAATAGTCGTTTACTAGTTTCCTTCAGTGGCAGTTCAAGAGTTTTTAGATTTTGTGCAAATCGTGGATATTGGTGAATGACTCGCTTTCGGTTGTTAGGTATTTGGTTTGATTCTTCTAATTTTGGTTTTTATCGAATTTTATTCAACTTTTAATTTTGGGTTTTCGTTTTTTTTTATTAGTTTGTTCTTTCACATTGACTCTCCGCATTTGGTTTTGGTTTTTTCTTTGTCTTTTCTTGGAATTTCTCAAGACATTTTTTTTTGTTCGCGCTGTAAAAGAGAGGCGGTTGTCCTTTCAAAATATTCACTTTGTTTTTCACTATTTTCGTTTGGCCTTATGAGACCCCATTTTTGTTCGTTTTTTCTTTATACTAAAATAATTCCAACGTATATCCACCTTCCTTTGAAATTTATGTCGTTTAACCTGAGACGTTTTTGAGGTACCGCAGTCAAATTGCTCTTGCATGAAAAGTTTTTTTTTCAAATAAATAAGTAAAAAAAATAAGGACCTCAAAAACCAATAGAAAAACAAATCATATGTCTCCAGTAAAAAATTTATTCAAAATACATCCCATAATTCCAAAATGCAGAAGTCACTACAAATAAATAAACAAAAAAGCTATCCATCACCTCTGCAGACCTGTATAAAAAACAAAACAATTGGAATGACGCAGGAATATTTCTCTGAACCAAAAGATACTTTGTTTAAAGAAATATATTTGGACGTATTATCAAATTACTAATACAATTTCTAAACAAACATCTCAAGATAAAGTTTTAGACAACAGTCAGCTACTACTACCACTACGTACAACTCTTCACACAACCAACCCGACGGTGCCAATCCACCTCCCCGCACTCACCCTCTTTCCCACCCTGTTAAGAGCGTCTCTCTTTACTCCTTTCCATGTAGTTACCACTTCTTTTAGAGCCTCATCTTCATTGGCGTAGTAAGGGTGATAAGTATTCTACACCTAAGGAAGCTTAAACACAAATTGCGGGGAATATTTGAGGTTTTGTTTCAATTGTATAAGTCGATTAGAAGAAGCCACTCCTTAGCGTAAAAAAAACGAGAAAAAAATCGAACCAAAAAGAGAAAAAAAACACGTGGAAACAATTTTCTGAGACTTCTTTAGACAAAAAAGAGATACATTTATTTTCTAACCTAAAAAATCGAACCGAAAAGATAAAAAACATGTAGAAATAGTTTTTCTAGACTAAAAAGACTTCTTTAGACTAAAAAGAAATACGTTTAATTTCTAACCTCGTCTATTTTATGAGAACAAAAGTTTTCCCAACTAGTTTCTTAGAATACGCATACCTTTCTCCCAACAAGTCTGTATAAAATAAGTGAAAACTACACATAGGTAAGCGATAGTCCCTATATACATGTGATGGTCTTGTGGTTTTTCGGGAGGGCCCAAATTTATCAAAAGTAAAAAAAAAAGAAGTCGAAAGACTATGAAAATATTTGGATATTTGAAGAGTAGATGATAAAAAAATATATTTGACTAATAAAATCAATGGTTCTGGCTTCTAATATCACCTGAGCACACTGGGTCAATTCACCAAGCCTATTTAATTTTCTTGATTTTCATTTTGTTCGGTTTTCAATATATTAAGGTCAAAATACATAAAAATAGAAAAAACTTGGAATATTGAAAAAAATAACAGAAAATTGTTTTACAAGTCTTTGCCCTTGTTGAAAATGTTTGACCTTCCGTACTCCCAGACAGATTTCTCAGCACACCTGTAGATTACGCTTAGCACCCCCCCCCCCCCCCAAAAAAAAAATCCTACCGAG
Organism: Artemia sp. Qi Xiang Cuo; assembly: GCF_049724085.1. Taxonomy (NCBI): domain Eukaryota; kingdom Metazoa; phylum Arthropoda; class Branchiopoda; order Anostraca; family Artemiidae; genus Artemia; species Artemia sp. Qi Xiang Cuo. The sequence goes on from NC_142800.1 coordinate 22,132,405, forward strand.
GGGTATGTACATTGTTTTCCCATTCCTTTCTCTGGCTTGTTATATAGCTTTGATTGAACATTGTTGGAAGTAGTTCCCTAACAGCGGCCGTTTACCCTACAGTGAGGAGCCTTTTTTTAATATTTCATTAAACGTTTATTATACTCCACTGCTTTGAAATAAATTGTTATATTTAGAGGAGCAGAGTTGCTAAGCTACATGAGCTGGCAACAATCTGGCTCCAACCGTTACTCGCAAGAACGTAAAATTATATAAGCTTAAGGGTATAAGGGTATTTTATTTTAAGGGTATTTTTCTTGTGTTCTGCAGGATTTTTTTTTTTTTTTATTACTACAAGAGTTCGGTTGGGAATCATTGAGCTAACAAGTTGATAAAATCCTTTTTATAATTGTATAAATACTTATACAAGTAATATAATATCAATTATAAAAATAATAACATTTATTGTGCAAATTATACAGATAATTATATATGTAAATATAAATTATATAATTATATAAATACAGATTCGAATGTTGGCTTTGAAGATATTGAAACAGACAAACTAGTGACAAACGGACAAACTAGTGACAAACGGACAAACGTTTATTTTACTATAATTAAATATCTTATTACAGGTAGATGAGTCAGGTAAATTACACTTTCAGGATTTGATATTTAAGCTGATTCCTGAAAGTTTTATTCGCCAAGCGCTCATCTACCTATCTTCAAAACACCAAAAAAGCGTATCTGGAAATCGATTGTTTACTGCAAAGAGTACATGAAAGTATGCTAGGCAGCCTTTGAGCCAGAGATAATGAAAAATTTCTTAATTCAGTCACGGTTGGTCCCCTCTCAAAGGCCGTACCCAGGATTTTTTTTTCAGAGAGGGTTTTACTCAAAAAAATTTCGGGGGGGGGGGGGGGTACACAAAAAAAAATAAAAAAATACATAAAAATTTTGTTTATATACATTTTTGTTACGTTTTTAAGAGTCAGACAAACATTTTGGGGGGAGTGGTTCAAACCCCCTAGCCCTGCCTCTGTGTACGGACTTGCCCCATTACCTCCTTTAAACCACCTATGCCTATGCAAATACAACCAATGGCGAAAGAGCTAATAGACAAACTCTTCTTATTTTGTAACTGATTACCTCAGATAGGGTTACATGCATTCTTTAGTTCTGGACACAACAGTATCTCCCTTAAAAATTTATGATCTGCGTTTAACAAGACAAAACCAAAAAAGTATAGCATTCAACTACAGGTTTTTGCCAGCCTCGTGATTTCAAGTCCTCAAGTTTTCTGGTTAGGGTCAAAAGAAACGAACAAAACAGCATGGTTCTGGAAAGTAGATACTTCGAAATTACCAAACTGTAATTGACCAAAACAAATGTTTTCTACCGCTTTCCAAAACAAAACGAAAAAAAAACCTAATACAAATTGAAAAGCTGGTATTTAAGTCCAAGCGAATTCAAAGCCCAATTGAAATAATTGTTACACATTTTACAAAAAAAAAAAACTAACTTTCTGGTAACGTATAAGCGTATCTACGTATCTACGCATAACGTATGCAAACGTATATACCGAATCTGCAAACGTATAAGCATTGTTTTGGAACAATGGCACTTTCAAAAGTTAATGGGGATACACTATATGATTTCACGAAGTCTAAAGGGAGCATCTTTATATCACACATTGGCACCTACGAAAAGCTATGGTGGTCTAGTCTAGGCCGTCTTCAATTTATGTGTTTTTTCTCTTAAATTTGCTTAGATACTTTCAAACGGAATAGATTGTGCAAGAACAGCACCAATGTTGTGCTTAGAATTCGGTAGAGATGGACTATGATTTTCTGCCAAATATTCTTGAAATACAAAAACAAAAAGGTTAAAATTCACCATGAACAACAACATTTGCATAAGATTAGTGTTCTTATGTATTAATAAAGAGATATTTATAGGGTTGATGATTATAAAGTAATTCCATTTATTTTGAGCTGAGCACAAGGATTTGATTTGCCAAAACTGTCAATAACATTTTTGAGCCATTTGCTCAAAAATTTCTAACGAAGCCCGAAACCTCGCTCAAGCAACTTGTGTAGCAAATTACTTCAAACAGAACAAAACTCGTGTGGGACTGACAAACATCAAATGCTTTAATTCGTTCTGAGAAGGGCGTAACTTCTATGTATTTTCGACAAAATTTCACGGCCGCTTGCTCAAGTTAAATTGAAATGAAACTTTTCAGTCAAAACCTCGTATATGTGTCAATCAGCTTTGATTTTTGTTTGCAAGAAAATTGTACCTCTGGCAATCCTGCTAGGGCCAAGCATAATAATGAATAATTTTGATTGCCCCCCCCAAAGGCCCCTACTGGGGCCTTAAACAGAGTGGAAAGAGGTAGTAAGGAAAGATTTAAAGGAAGCCGAAACTTCCTGGGAAGGAGTCAAGAGTGTATCTTTGAAAAGGGGAGGATAGAGAAGAAGCAAAAAGTCGGGTTGGCTACAATCCGACAAAAAGCAACAGCTGTGTTGGTTACAGGTAGCTTGGTGGTGCGGTGAGTTGTCAATAGTAGTAGTAGTAGTAGTAGAATAAATTTTCTTTTTCTTGTTTTGTGGTACTTCCCTTGTGTTTTTGGAGGGAAAAAAAGGAGGGAATATCAATTACAAGGCAGTTTTATTTTAAAAAAAGCTTAGCATTAAAAAAGAAAGAAAGCGCTATTATTTACGTAAATAAAAAACGTTGAAAAGTAAAATTTAAAAGCAATACCAACTTCTTCTCTACTATTTCTTCTATACATTTCTACTTATTAAAAAAAAGAAAAAATATAATATTTATTATTGCTGCAAAAATTTAAAAAACGTTAATCAAGAAGTAAACATTATCACTAAATAGTTTGATCTCAGACATCAATGAAGAGAGTCTCATCTCTCCTGTATTACGATAATTACAAGTAAAGAGTGACCTTAATAGACCTAAAATATGATCCACAAAATAGGAACATATAGTTAGGGCTTAAACCACAGATAAAAGGTATATAATACATATTTAACAACTGCACAGATTTTTAGTAGCCGAAAAATTTGGTGGTTGCATTCAAGTGTCTTCAGTTTCTTTGAAATATTTTTCCCTGAATGTTGCTTTGTTAAAACCAAGCCTATTCGGAAGATTTGATGCTCACAAAATAAATTCAAAATAATTCAAAGTAACTTATGATAAAGTAACATTGATAAATTCTCTTGCATATTCTTATCAGTTTAAGCCTTTGATAGTTTAACAAATATTTTTAATTCACATAAATTGGTCGTTTGAATAAATTGATCGCTCAGTCAACAGGGGAACACTGACTTACAAACAAGGCTGTAGCCAGGGGGGGGGAGATTACCGGGTTTGATCCCCCCCCCCCATTTTTTTCTGTTTGATTCGTAAAAGCGTAACAAATGTAAAGAAACACATCTTAATGCACTTTGGATAGCTTGAGGGCATGCATAATACCCAACTCCCTTTTTTAACATTGCATGTTAGGACTATTGAACTTCTATATTATATACATTTTGTTTGTGGTTCAAATTGTCCCTTTACCTCAAAAAAAAAAAAAAAAAAAAAAAAAAAAAAAAAAAAAAATCCTAAACAAATTTTAAAGCTACCATTTTGGTTCAAGAGGCTTAAATACCCATTTGAAATAGTTATCTCCTTCGCTACACGGAAGCATTGCAAGTTTTCTTGTGACGGCATGAACAGATAGACATTTCTTCAGGGTTTTGTGGTACATCACATGGGTTTGCTGAAAAAAAAAGAGGGACATTAACGACGAGGCAAGATTATTTAAACCAGCATACTCATGGAGATATTATACGCGTTTTTTGATTTTTTTATGTGTTTAAACCCCCCCCCCCCCCCAAAAAAAAAAAAAAAAACAAACAAAACCTTTTGTAAGAGGTGGCTCTTTTTGTTTTTTTAGGTGAGTCTTATTAATTCATTCCACGTATTTTATTCTGTTGAAAATTGTCCTTCCATTTTTGCACCAAGGGCTGACGGACTCTCAGCCCAAAGATTAGAATTATTTTATGTCTTCCATGGGATGAAGATTTTCCTTCGTTTATTTGTTTTCATGTTTTCTTATTCATAAGATGTAACATTCACTCCTTTTCATTGAAACAACACACTAGATATGATTCGTACACGTAGACTAATCTTACAATGAGTGAACCATAATCTGTCAAATTATAACAGAGAATTTACACGATCTGTAATTTTCAAAATTTTGGTTTCGATTTTGTAAATATAGACGTTTTAACAGAAAGGAGCCCTCCATCCCCAGTCAAGTATGATAAGATCTTGATAACAATTTAGTCTAAAAATGATTATGTCACTTCTTAAGTCATTAAGAAGGGGTTTATTACCTCGTCATATTGCCAAGGTCCATCAACAGTTCCTAGCCTGCAAACAACAAGCTTGACACCTTGGCCATCCGCAATGATACACCTCTCTCCTGTCATCAGTTGACCGTCAGTGTTCAGTCGCATCAGCTGAAATAAACACATTTAATGCATGGAAATTAAATGTTTACACTGAAAAACAAAGGAGAAACATGTTGGACAAGCGATCTGAAAGCAGTAAGGTCAGGAATGGAAGATTGACCTGGGTTGCAGCGTTAGATCCAAACTAGTATAGAATGAACTCTAGCCCATAGTAACCCAGAATTCAAAAATACGTTTAAACAAAAACTATCAAGTGAAGAAAAATCGCCATTTCATCCTGACTCAGCAATGGTAACACTTGTTTCGGTTAATATTAGTGGTAAAAGTTTATTGCGAAGATAAATTTATGATACTTTCGGAAAAAAGCCTGAAGCCCCTCAAAAATGGTGTAGGACTGAAATGAAAGCAGTACCGTCAGAACCACCACGTCTGAAAACCCTATATACGGCAATTAAACTATACAAACAAGAGGTTTCTCAAATCTAGGTTCTCAGGTCTCATTACGAAGAAGAACCATTTTAAGTACTATATGTTTCATGCGGTTTTTTCGAAACAAGTTACTGTTCAGATAAATCTCAATCAATATTCAGTTATCCTAAACATGAATAAAAATTATCATTTCCAAAATAGTCTTATATTTAAATATTTGTCACTACAAAGTTCACTTAAAAAACTGATTTGGCGACAGCAGTTAGTTTAAATAAGTAAAAAATTCATTCAAAAAAGTAAAAAATTCACTTGAATGGATAGGAAACGACCTTTCAATTCACCAAATACTGCACAAATTAAGATTCCGATTTTTCATCTCCCTCTAACCTTGATTTGGTAAGGGGCACCAAGCGATACAATTTTCCAATTCTGATGTCATTTCGGTGTCCACGGACTTGAATTAATAGGTTTGAAACTTATTACATTAAGTTAAAAACGGGATTGAAACGGCCTTATAATCCCGAAAATATTGCAATAAATTTAAATTGGAACTCCCTCTTTTCCTAAAAAGGGGTATTTCTGCACAGCCGATTTTGGATATGTTATGAAGCAAATTTTTCTTACCATTTTGGTGCCAGAAACATTTCTATTGTTTTAAATGTCGGGTCAAAACTGTGTTTTTACTGGGCTAAATCCAAAACGGAAAAAAAATTGTTCTATAATCAAAACTAAAAAAGAGAGAAAACTTTTGAGTATCCTGCTAAGATTTCCTTTTTTTTCGGCGAATCAATAAATGATTCTACAATTAATTTCTTGTACATTTGATAGGAATGTTTTTTGAAAGGAAGAAAGCATTTGTCAAATTTACTGCACGCCGCATTAGACAATCTAGATTCACTCATTTGCGCCAAGCCTTAAAATTCCTTCCTCTTTCCATTCATGACGCCCCTGGGTACTTTCACTACACAAAAAAAATTTCTTCGTCATTTAGAATGCACGCTTATTAATTTTGATGATAGTATTATAGCTAGTCTAAACGGTAATAAAAATAACCAGCTTTTCCAAAAGTGGGAATAAAATCAAATGCCTTATAAATTTAAACGGAGAATAAATGGAAGTTTCCATCACTGAAATTCTACAAAAAAATAAAAGTACAAACTCTATTACCCGGGTGATATGACTAAGCATTGAATCGAACTTTAAAAAAAAATACTTGAAAGCAAATAATGAAATTGAACTCTGAAAAGAAAACAATTTTACTTAGGCTACAAGTCATTGAATCTCACTTTTTTTTCCTAACACACTTAATAACATTGATTCATAATCATTCATTTTGCTAACACAAAAATTTTAACGGAGCGAAATTTCGGACGATTCAAGGGTTCTGGGTGCAAGAACAGCCTTGAAAGTTAATGCGAAGAAGACAAAGTTGCAGACCAGGGGCGGATCCAGGATTTTCTTAGGAGGGGGGGGGGCAAAAATAGGTTGATCCGATAAACTTGCGTTAGGAGCAAGTTTAATAAACGCAATCTTGCGTTAATTAAGCAAATTACACTACTTTAGACTACATTAGGGAGGGCGTGTGCCCCCCTCATCCCCTGGATCCGCCACTGGCTTAGACTACGAATAAATAAAGGGGAAAAGGTGTTGCAGTGTAACAAGAATATCAATAAAGCAGATGGCTCTACTTACTTGGGCAGTTACTATGCTTTTTTTAAGGCAAACTTTAAAAAAATGTAAAATATTAACCTTTGCTCTTAGAGTCACACTTTTAAGCTATTTTCAATTTAAATTAATTAGTGAAATAAATCTCTTGTTACTTATTCTTTCACAAATAATGTCCCCCAATGCATATAAAACATGTCCCCATGGTGAAGTGTTGCCCGTGGCGGATCCCGGGGGGGGGGGCGCCTCCCCCCAGGATAGCCTAAAGTAGAGTAATTTACTTAATTAACCCAAGTTTGCGTTAATTTAACTTGCTCCTAACCCAAGTTTATCAGATCCACCTATTTTACGCCCACCCCCCCCTAAAATTTTTTTAGGATCAACCTATTTTGCCCCCCCCCCTAAAAAATCCCGGATCTGCCCCTGAGTGTTGCAAGGCAGATCTCTGATTTGACCCATATTATGACGTCACTTTGCAAACTAGTGTCAAATATACTGTTATTTGGTCTTGAAAATGCAGCCCTTAATCTGACTAACTTAAGTCATGCAGCCTCTAAACAGAAAAAAATCAAGCCCTACAACCCCGTAAAGTTTCTGGTAAAGTAACCCGTAAGTTACGTCCCACCAGATACCAGAAGCCCTGGCAAAATTGAAAAAAAAAACGCAAAGGAAAGGAAGCTATACTTAGCCCATAAGGTGCTAGGAATAATCTACTAAGACCTATGTTAGCCCTCTCGCACACCAATGACTAATTCTCTTTCATTATTCCAATTAAATATGCGGGGATTACGCCAAACCAAGAGAACTTCAAAATATTTTAGTCAGGCATTCACATGATATTTTTCTACTTCAAGGGACATTTTAAAAACAGGAGAACACTGTCCTTGAGTTCAAAGGGTATAATATTGCCCGCTGAGACAGTCTACAACCAGAGGTGGGCTACTGTCTTTTGTGAAAAATGACCTAGTTTTTAGAATATATGATCCCAGTCCACAACCAGAAATGGAGGTAGGTATAATTGACATAAAACTACTTGAAAGTGATATGTGGATTAGCATTGCAAATTGTTATGCTCCAAAGACGAACAAATTCTCCCCGAAACAATTCAAACTGATTGTGAATCAAATGTATTATTTTCACAGGGTCACATGCATTCACAACAGTGTCAGATCCAGAGGGCGCGCGCCCCTCTAACGTAGTCTAAAGTAGTGTAATTTACTTAGTTAACGCAAGTTTGCGTTAATTAAACTTGCTCCTAACGCAAGTATATCGGATCAACCGGACCCCCCCCCTAAAAAAATCCTGGATCCACCCCTGATTCACAATCAGTTTGAATTGTTTCGGGGAGAATTTGTTCGTCTTTGGAGCATAACAATTTGCAATGCTAATCCACATATCACTTTCAAGTAGTTTTATGTCAATTATACCTACCTCCCTTTCTGGTTGTAGACGGCAAAGTTTTGAATCGCAAAACATAGCGCTATTTTTGTCGACGGCGTTCGAAAAACTTGAAACAATAGGAAAACGGTTTATATTTGAGTTGCCTAATAAATGAGCTTTGAATGGTTATAAATAAGTATTTTTGGAATATATTACTGTTGAACAACTTATTCTTAAACTAGTGATATGTTTTTACCCTTTTCAATAAGTTAACTAGTGTTGATAACTTCTTTGTGTGGTTACAAAAATGAAATACCTTTGGGGCCCCTTTAAGGGCTCAAGATGCAACTAGCCCCAGAAGCGATTTTTGAATTATGTAAGAACATAAAAAAGGCATCAAATGACGTTTTCACTTTCATCTTAGCTAAGTTATTGCGCCACCTAGATATTTACCGTTAGATTTCCTAACCCGATAAGTCTAGCCTCCAAAAGACTTCATTCTGCATTGAAATTCATATATTGACCCGTTTTGTAAAGAAAATGATTTACAACAGTGATAGAATTTGTTCAGAAAGATGACACATGATTTTGTAAAATATAATTCTATCTTGTTCCAATTACTAGGCAGCTGCAAGAATTTACACCCCACATCACATAAACCCCATATCCTTCGTGTATATGGGTTTAATTGTGAACGTAGTAAATGAGAAAGAAAGAGAAATAGAGTGAAGGATAGAGAGAAGAAAAGCGGGAGAGAGAGAAATGCATACCTGGTTATTTCCAAACCCATGGCAGTAGGAAATCCCCATCAATGCCGGAGGACCATGTCCCATAGTATCAAGACACTCTCCATTGGCGACATTTCTTAACTACAATAGAGACATATTTTAGACATATGGACGCTAGCATTCAAACTATATCAAATAGTTCTTTCTGAGAAAATAAAACTTGGAAGAAGAAAATTTTAACAATGCGTATTTCCGAAACACGAGCACTCCAGAACGTGTATAGACACTTGGTTTTGCTAGCAATTTTAAATCATTAATGCGTGAGGTATGGATAAAGTGTTTATTCATAGTCCTAGATTTTCGAAGTTTATTTACGACATCATTTAAAATACCATGTCGATATTAAAAACATCCAAAAGATTGAACATTATGAGTAATGGCATGTGTGACTAATCAGCCATGCTTTAACTAGCCATACTTCACTTATAAATGGTCCGAAATAATTAGCAAAACATGTCTTAATCAGACTATGTGTATATATATGAAGCAGAAATCTTGGGGGAGGGGGTAGAAAGAGACACAACCATGTTGATTCCAAAGGTATACTTTTTGCTTCGGTCCACCGCCGTTTTCGTGGAGTTTGAAGCTCTTTTTTCTGAATAACCCAAAAATTGCTTTCGTTATCACTTTTTTACTTTCAAGTTGAACATTGATAATAGTTTTATAGACCTTTCGAGAACTATGGCAGCCCTGTTTACGCATTAAAGTATCCCCCATGTGAACACATTATAAATCACACATTTCGCACCTTTGAAAAACTGTATGAGACTTCAATGCTATAAATTTGTGGTAGTTGTATTCTTGGTAGATTATTTTATTCTATATTTGTTCATTTTGGTTTAATGGAGTTCTTTGCTTTAAAAAAAACAACTTGTTTTGTTGAAAAAGTTTTTTTTTAACTGATATTTTGTTGTTTTATTTTGACATAGTCTTTTGCTCGGCTAACGACTGAGCCTATTCAAAACCTAAAGAACCATTTCTTCCATAAAAACGTTTAACTCCTCTAGGCACTAATTTAAACCCTTATTCCAGGCTTTTTGGTTTTTCTTCAACCCCCAAGACCTGGTTGTATGATATTTAGACCATTTTGAATAGAATAGCTCTCTCAAAATTTCTATTAGATGCATTTCGCGACAATACGACGTGTGTGTGTGTGGAGGGTGGGGGGAGGGGAGTCGCTACCCTCCGATCACTTTGACTCTAAAAGAGAGCACTAGAGCGTCTGCTTACCCATTCAATGAGCCCCCTCCGAAGTTTATATGACCATGCTTTCTATAAAAACCTTATAGAAATAAGGTTTTCTTAAGTTAATACAGAAAACCCTAAGTTATACAGGGCATAACTTACAACCGTCACCCTGAGGGCTGGGGGTTTTGTTATCCTCAAAGACATAACTTCCAGACTGATCTGATACGCTGATCAAAATGGCTATCTCAAAATTTTGATTGTAAGTGTTTGGGGAAATTATGTGCATAGGTGGGCTTTTTCCCTTTGATCACTTTCTACTAATAACAAAGACACCATTTTTCTCAATTGTCGATCAAATAAGCCCTTTTTGAAGCATCTACGACAGAACTTTCTATTGAAACCTCGTATGTCCCAAGGGCATAACTTAATAACCTTGTCATGAGGGCAATGGGGGGGAGGATTGTCATCCTCAAAGACATAATTTCCAGACCTTTCAACAACGTTGAATGAAATGGCCATATCAAAAAGTTGATCGAAATGTTTGGGGAAATGATGGGCGTGGGGAGATTCTCCCTCCGAATACTTTCGACTATTAAAAAGGGCAATAGCCCTTTAAATTTCCAATCGAATGAGCCCTTTTGAAATTTTTACAACAACACTTTCTATAAAAACATTATATGCCCCCAGGGCATAACTTACAACCTTAGCCCTGAGCGCTGTGGGGGGGGGGGTAGTCCCCCTCAAACACCTAATTTCCAGAACTTTCAACTACGTTCAACAAAATGACTATCTAAAAATTTGTATTGGATGTGTTTGAGAAAATGGTGGGCGTGAGAGGGGGGTTAGTTACCATCCAGTTACTTTCGACTATTAAAAAAGGCACTAGCCCTCTCAATTTGCAATTGAATGAGCCCCTTTTGAAGTTTCTACGGCAACACTATCTATACAAACCTTATATTCCCCCCGGGAATAACTTATATTCTTTGCCCTGGGGGCTCTGGGGGCTTTGTCATCCTCAAATATATAATTCCCTGAACTTTCAACTACGTTGAACAAATGGCTATCTCAAAGTTTTGATTGGTTGTGTTTGGGGAAATGGTGGGCGTGAGAGTGGGGTTAGTTGCCCTTCAATCCCTTTCGACTATTAAAAAGGGCACTAGCCCTTTCAATTTTCAATCGAATGAGCCCTTTTTGAACTTTCTACAACATTGATTTCTATAAAAAAAAACCTATATTCCCCCAGGGCAAATGCCCCCTTGAGGGCTGTGGGGGTTGTCATCCTCAGAGACATAATTTCCAGAACAAAATGGCTATCTAAAAATGTTTATTGGATGTGTTTGGGGAAAAGCTGGGCGTGAGAGGGGGGTTAGTTGCGCTCCAATCACTTTCGACTATTAAAAAGGGTACTTGCTCTTTGAATTTCCATTCAAATGAGCCGTTTTTCAAGTTTTTACGACAAGCCATTCAATAAAATTCTTTTATGCCCAAGGGCATAACTTACAACCCTTGCCCCGAAGACTGGGGGGGGAGTGTCCGGTTCAAAGATATAATTTCCAGAATTTTTAACTGCGTTGAACAAAATGGTTATCTCAAAATTTTTATTGGATGTGTTTGGGGAAATGGTGGGCGTGGAAGGGGTGCTAGTTGCCTTCCAATCACTTTCAACTATTAAAAACGGCACTAACCATTTCAATTTTCAATCGAATGAGCCGTTTTTTGAAGTTTCTACGACAACACTTTCTTTAAAAACCTTATATGCCCCAGGGCATAACTTTCAACCCTTGCCCTGAGGGCTGTGGTGGGTTGTCATTTTCAAAGACCTAATTTCCAGAACTTTCAACTACGTTGAACAAAATGCCTATCTCAAAATTTTGATTGGATGTGTTTGGGGAAAGGCCGAGCGTGAAAGGGGGGTTACGTGTACTCCAATCACTTTCGACTATTGAAATTAACACTATTCCTTTCCATTTCAAATCCAATGAGCCCTTTTGAAATTTCTGCGACAAAGCTTTCTATAAAAAAAACCTTATAAGTCCCTAGGGCATAACTTACAATCCTTGCCCTGAGGGCTGTGGAGGGAGTGTCCCCCTCAAAAACATAATTTCTATCTGGAAATCAACTACGTTTGAAAAAAATGGCCATCTCAAAATTTTGATTGGATGTGTTTGGGGAAAAGGCGGGCGGGAGAGGGGGGTTAGGTGCCCTCCAATCACTTTCGACTATTAAAAAGGGCACTAGCCCTTTGAATTTCCAATCGAATAAGCCCTTTTGAAATTTCTGCGACAAAGCTTTCTATAAAAAAAACCTTATAAGTCCCTAGGGCGTAACTTACAATCCTTGCCCTGAGGGCTGTGGAGGGAGTGTCCCCCTCAAAAACATAATTTCTATCTGGAAATCAACTACGTCGAACAAAATGGCTGTCTCAAAATTTGATTGGATGTGTTTGGGGAAATAATGGGCGTGGAAGAGGTGTTAGTTGCCTTCCAATTATTTCCGAGTATTAAAAAGGCCATTAGCCATTCCAATTTCCAATCGAATGAGCCCTTTTCTAAGTTTCTACGACAACTCATTCGATAGGAAGTGACATGTTCTAAAACCAAAAAAAAAGAAAAAAAATAACACATTGTGCCAACATCGTTCTTTACATAGGGAGCGCTGCTTATGATAGTATTCAACTAAATACATTGTTATTTAGGACTGCATTTTTAGTAAAATAAGTTTATTTTTCATTTGTATAGTTCAGGGGCACCATCCCACGAAATTATAGCCGGAGGGGGAATATCATTTCGACTTTTAAATAGATAGAAAAAAAGGCACGGATTTTTTTTACAGTGAAAATACCAAAGCAAGGTTTTTTTTAACTAATACGGTATTTTTTAAATTCAACGGGGGTAATTATCCCCCTCCCTCTATTACCGTCCGTGACTTATTTATAAAAGCCCCATGTCCTCAATCTATCAATGAAATAAGATTATATATTTATTCAGTTTAGAGGTAATAACTTTTTACGAAATTGATCTCTTACTGTTACGATGTATATCCAGCTTTGAGCTTGTTTTGATACAAATATACATTTCCATAATCATCACAACGCATGTATGCAAGATTGTAGCCTGGAGGTGAAATACATTAAGGAATGAGACACAGCTTCGATAATGAGTATTATACAGAGAAGCATTGTTGATCAATATATCTGAACTCTGATGCAACTAATGAATAATTGACATAAGTGTCATAATCTATGTGATCTTATAACTCAAATTACCTAAAACATCCATAGAATATAAACTGTTTATTTATTTGACCATCATATCTACCCCTGACGGGCTGAGAAAAAACAATTGAGCATTCTGATCGGTAGTATATAAATGAAAACAGAACCAATGCTATTTCTCTTACTCGTCTTACTAGACTACACTAGTCTTACTGCACCTTACAACGTGAATATAAACAATGGTTAAGTACTGTTTTATTTTTATCTTTTTGGTGTTACTTAAAGTACGCTCAGGCAACTCTTACTTTTAAAGTTTATTTTTCAGTCATATTTGGATATATCTATCAACAGATAATTGACCTTCATGTGGTTCAGATACTGCCATCTGGTGCAGGACACTGTCAATCAAGCCCAAAATTAATTAGTCGATAGTTAAAAAGTAGTGTTTCAAACTTCAAATGCTTTATATGGTACAAGTACAAGTAACTGGTTTATAGTTTCAAAGTAAGTTCTTAAATGTAAGTTCAAGTAAGGTCTTAAAAACCTGCATAACAAGGCTTTATTACTGATTTGGTTAGAAGTAAAAAAAATGGGAGGGGGGGGGGGCTTTAAAAATTTCTATACTGAAATCGGGATTCCTAGTAATTTTCACCAACCTTTCTTCTAGCCCCCTGGCGCTCGTGCCCGTGTCGCCCTAACTGGACTGACTGTTGCCGAATATTTCCGTGATCAAGAAGGAACTGACAAAAATATAAATGCTTTTACTTTTATAACTTTAATAAATCAAATAATATTAAGATTTTGATTACTAAATGTCAGTATATGTATATTAAACTGACAATGCACACTCATTTGTATTTTTTCCAATAAAGTGCAAATTATGTTCTGGCCTTGGGAAGGCATAGCGGTTTTGAGCCCAGCTTATGTTAATTTATGCTCGTTTTGAGTTTGACTCGGTTATTTATTGTAATTTCTGTTCGTTTTGAGTTTCATTTATTTATCGATGCTGATATGTGGTAGTTTCACGCTTGGTAGATTATTTGATTTTATTTTTGCTCATTTTTTATTTAATGGAGTTCTTTACTTTTCTTTGAAAAAATTATTTCGTGGAAAAGTTTTTTTTAATTAATTTCTGTTCGTTTTATATTGACATAGTCTTTTCAGTGAAAAAGAAAATAATACTTTAAATCTTTTTGTGTTTTTAAGAATTTATAGTTTGGCCTGCTATTTGTATGCTGGAGAAAAATTTTCAGCAATTTTTAACAACATACACCCTCTTAAAATCTGGACACAAATAATAGTGTTTAATTTGGTTTCATACCTCCTCTAGTTGACATGAAATGGAAAACTTGATACCCTTCGCAAAAAAAAAATCTGTTTACTTTCTTTGATAGCTTGGATACACTTACGCTATTTTGATTTGGTTAAATTTTAAGAGCAGAAGTAGCCCCAAAAGTTTGAACTTAATACCCTCAGTCGTTCTTGGGATACTGCTGAGATGTCTTATTGGAAATTAGAATTAACACAGTGCTTTTTTTTTTAATCTTATGGAAAAATTTTTTTTTTAAACATAATGTCAAATGGGAGGGGGGGCGTGGGAGGGGGATTAGTTTCCCTCCGATCACTTTCGACTATTAAAAAGGGCATCAGCCCTTTCTATATTCAATCGAATGAGCTCTTTTCGAAGTTCCTACAACTCCTTTGATACAAAGTGCCCTGGTCTAAACAACAACAACAACAAAGATATAATAATACATTATATCCACAACGATCTTTACTATAAAAATGTCAAGCCTTCCAATTACTTTCGACTATTAAAAAGGGCACTAGGCCTTTCGAATTCCAATCGAATGAGCCTTTTTCGAGTTTCTACGACAACACTTCCTATAAACACCTTATATGGCCCCAGACATAAATTACAACTCTTACCCTAAGGGCTGTGAGGGTGGTTTTCATCCTCTAAGACATAGTTTCCAGAACTTTCAACTATGTTACACAAAATGGCTATCTCAAAATTTTGATTGAATGTGTCTAGGAAAATGGTGGGCGTAAGAGGGGCGTTAATCTGTCTCCAATCACATTCAACTATTAAAAAAGGCACTGGCTCTTTCAATTTGCAATCAAATGAGCCCTTTTGAAGTTACTACGACAACACTTTCAATAAAAACCTTATGTGCCCCCAGGAGATAACTTACAACCCTCACCCTGAGGGCTGGGTGTGGGGGGGTTGTCATTCTCACAGACCGAATTGCTAGAACTGTCTACTACGTTGAGCACAATGGCTTTCGGAAAATTTTGATTGGATGTTTTTGGGGGAATGGTGGGCGTAAGAGGGGGGTTAGTTACCGTCCAATCACTTTCAGCTATTAAAAAGAACACTATCGCTCTCAGTTTCCAATTGAATGAGCCGCTTCTGAAGTTTTTACGACAAGTCTATCATTAAAAACCTTATATGCCCCCTGGGCATAACTTACAACCTTCGCCCTGGGAACTCTCGGGGTTTGTCATCCTTAAATACATAATTTCCAGAACTTTCAACTACGTTGAACAAAATGGCTAGCTCTAAACTTTGATTGAATGTGTTTGGGGAAATGATGGACGTGAGAGGGGGGTTAATTACTCTCCACTCACTTTCGACAATTTAAAAGGGCAATTTCCAATCAAATGAGCCCCTTTTGAAATTTCTACAACAACTTTCTATATAAACCTTATATGCCCCCAGGGCACAAATTACAACCATTGCACTGAAAGCTCTGATGGGTTTTTATCCTAAAAGACATAATTTCCAGAACTTTCGACTACGTTGAACGAAATGGATACCTCAAAATTTTGATTGGATGTGTTTGGGGAAATGGTAGGCGCGAGAGGGGAGTTAGTTGCCCATTTCAATAAAAACCTTATATGCCCCAAGGGCATAACTTACAACCCTTGCCCTGAGGGCTGTGGGGAAGTGTCCTCCTTAAAAACGTAATGTCTATCTGGAAATCCAAAACACTGAATAAAATGGCTATCTAAAAAATTTGATTGGATGTGTTTGGGGGGAAGGTTGGCGAGAGCGGGAGGCTAGTTGCCCTCAAATCACTTTCAACTATTAGAAAGTGCTCTAGACCTTTGAGTTTCGAATTCAATGAGCTTCTTTTTTCAAGTTTCTACGACTAAGATTTCAATAACAACGTATATGCCCACAGGGCATGACTTACAACTCGGGCCCTGAAGACTGTGGGGGAGCATCCTGCTCAAAGGTATAATTTCCTGAGCTTTAGACTACGTGGAACAAAACGACTACTTAAAAATTTTGGTTGAATGTGTTTGGGGAAATGGTGTGAATCGAAGTAGTGTCATTTGTCTTCCAATTACTTTGAACTATGAAAAAGGGCACAAGCCATTTCAATTTCTAATCAAATGAGCCCTTTTTGAAGTTTCTACGACAACGCGCTCTATAAAAACTTTATATGCCCCCAGGGCATAACTTAAAACCCTTGTCCTGAGGGCTGTGAGGAGATTGTCATTCTAAAAGACCTAATTTCCAGAACTTAAAACTACGTTGAACAAAATGGCTATCTCAAAATTTTGATTGGATGTGTTTCGGGGAATGATGGGCGTGGGGGGGGGGGGTAGTTGCCCTCCAATCACTTTCGACTATTAAAAAGGGCACTAGCCCTTTAAATTTCAAATCCACTGAGCCCGTTTTGAAGTTTTTACGAAAACGCGTTCTATAAAAACCTTATATGCCCCCAGGGCATAACTTAAAACCCTGGCCCTGAGGGTTGTGGGGGAGTCTCTTCCTCAAAAAAATATTTTCTATCTGGAAATCAACTACGCTGAACAAAATGGCTGAACAAAAATTTTGATTGGATGTGTTTGGGGGAATGATGGGCGTGGGGGGGTGGGGGGTGGGGGGCTAGTTGCCCTTCAATCACTTTCGACTATCAAAAAGGGCACTAGCCACTCTCATTTCCAATCGAATGAGCCCTTTTCGAAGTTTTTACGACAACTCCTTCGATACGAAGTGCTCGGGTATGGAGAAACTCAAAACTCATTGTGCCCACATCGTTCTTTACTTAGGCAGCGCTAGCGCGCTGCCTATGATTCAAAAAAATACAAAGTGGAAAGACTCAAGTGAAGTTTAATAAGGTCAATTTAATATAAAGCCAGTTCGGCGTCAGCAATGTCTGCTACCTTGGACATATCCTTGGAGCTGAAGGTATGGAGCCCGATCCAGAAAAAAAACAAAAGGTATAAATCACACGCCCAGTCCTCAACCCCCAGAAGAGCTTCTTGCCCTCTTAAGACTGCCAAATTACCTGGGAAAATTCATACCTAACCTGTTTACTCCAGCAAGAAACTTCGTGAACTTACCCTGCCAGGCAAGATATATATATATTCAGCATGGGCCTAGACAAAGCTCTCTCTGATCTTAAATCTTCCATCATCTCAAATACATAATTCCTCCAAAAACAATTACTGAATTGAAAGTTGAAGCATCGGACCATGGCTTGCTCATCCTTGCAGCGGTGGGGAAGTTGTTGTCTATGCATGTCGAGCACTAATTAAAACTGAACAAAAATACTCGCCACTTGAAAAGGAGCTATATGCGAATATCTAGGGCTGCAAATATTTGCACCATTACTTATATGAAAGACAGGTAAACGTCATGACTTATCATCGACCACTTGAGACCATCGAGACGAATGCTGCCAATCCAATGGGCAAGGCCCGGCCCCCTCGAGTTTAGAGATTCATGTTGCAGCTTCAGCCCTATGATTTCTACCTGCAATTTCGTCTCAGATCATAAAATCCATGTTGCTGATACCCTCTCCAGGTTGCACCTACCAGACACACACATTAAACCAAAAAAGGAAATTGGTAGCCATCAAAACACAAGATTGGTAGCTATCAAGCTTGTAACCAATAAAGACCCCTAACTGCACACTGTTCTCAAGGCTTTAGAATCTGGTTGGCCAGCTGCAGGAAAATTGCCAGTCAATCATAATGAAGTGTTAAAGCATCCAACACGAACTTTCTAGTAAAAATGACATCATCTTTCAAGTGAACAGAATTGTGATACCCCAAGCTCTAAGACCTGAGATCCTTAAATAAATACATCCAGCCCACCTTGGGTTGACAAAACAAAGCAATGGGCCAGCATCGTAGTATACAGGCAAGGTCTAAATGTTGACACCAAAGAGCGTGTGTTGAAAACGCAGAACTTTTGCAGATTATCCGTTCAAATCAAATGACTTTTTAGTCGGGAGCCGCCCCCCCCCCCTTCCATGGAAAATTCTTCCACACACAAAATTTATCAGCCACAGATAGAGTACACAAATGGAACCTCAAAATGTCGATCAAATGTCCAGAGGGATAACAAAAGGGCCAGATATCAAAAACAGTTTAAGACAGGGACTGGTTGGTCTCCCGTCACTTTCGACTTAAAAAAGGACTACAACTCTCAATTTCCGATCGATTGAGCATCCTCCGAAGTTTCTACGAACACGAGAGGGAGGTTGGAGACGAGGAAGGAGTAAGACCCTCCATAACGGAATAAATTTTGACGTTTAATATTATGACGAAGTCGTCCAAAAATGATGACAAAAATGTCCAAAAATGGAATATACGGGCATTACGCCTTTAAAAGGCCTTTTTTTTTCCAGCACAGTTCCTTATGCGTCCCCAGTTATGATCAACACTACCGTATACGGCTAATTATGTACTACAGTAAAGAAAAAAGAGACATGTGAGTGCTTTAAGTGATTTTCCTTGTTGTTCAAGATACGGAACTGTAATTCTTCTATATGTAAATTCTCCGTGTGGAGTTTTCGACCACGGTAATTTCATTGGTTCAGTTTTCATTTTAATCCGAGACTATTTTCAAGGGATTCCATGCTCTTGATCCAAATTTCCAAAATTTGATTTTGCAATCAACTTTTACTGTTAAGATTTGTAGAAATAACAGTTACCATTGCTGACTCAGCTTCATACGGTGATTCTTCCTCACCTGAAAGTTTTTTGTCAAAACGCTTGAAACTTCCGGTTACTCTGGTCATGGTTTGCTCTGTCCTCGGTTGACTTTTAACTGCAACCATAATTGCCATTATGGTTCCTTAATACCGTTATTCGTAAATTAAGACACGCCACTACACAGATTAAGACGAGGGTTTAGTCGAGAACAATTTCACGTCATTCAAAGGTTTCACATCAAAAGGACTCCTGTGTGTCCTTGGATCGACGAAAACTTTATGGGGCTGGAGAACAGAAAATAGAGCAAAACTAGCTCCTAATACATAAACAGCTGCACGGGCAAGAACACTAAGCGGCATAGTTTAAACTTGATAATTTAAAAGACAAATAAAGTCTAATTGGTATTTTGTACAGACAAGCAGTATGAAACAGTGCCAATAATATAAAGTTACCATTATTATTATTTTGTCTTGAAATCAACTTAACTGAATTTAATAAACATAAAAATAATTTTGCTATTTAAAAGAATTCTGAATGCCAGTAGAGTACGAGCATTATTAATTTGAGGAACTATTGACTACGCGGTTAGAAAGTCGTCAAAAAAGAAGTTATAATGCTGGGGAAAACGACAGCCTTCAGAACGTCAGAACGTTGATTTAGGTGGAGGTTTACTATTTAAATATAAAGCATATTAAAAGAGAAAATAACAGAAAAGAATTTAAATATAAAAGAATTTAAAGAAAGTACAAACAACGGTCGAAATCAAAGAAAATAATAATAAAAAAATGGAAGTGAGAATAAAATAGAAAAGGGATAAAAAAGGCTAAAATAAACAGTGAAGAGAGAATAAAAATGTATTTGGAAATTAAAACAATTGTTTTGATTTTAAGTGAGCATGTTTGAGCCAGGGTCTTGAAATTTTAAGATCAGGCAAAACACGTTTGAATCATCAAATCATCTAACCTACTTTAATCATCTAACTCTAAGATTTCTAATACTAAGACAAAATTTAATACTAAATATAAAATAAAAAAACTTAGTATGTTTATTAAATTTGATCTAAATTATTATTTTTTTTCATTTATTAACAGCATAAACGGTTTTCCCTCAGTATTCCCTTCCGTAGCGTAGTCCTTATTACATCCCCCTTGGTGTCCCCACATAAGCAAACTGGAAATATAAAAAAATACGTACCTCTCCCCAGTGACTATTAGGAGGCAAATAAGGATATTTGTCAAGAACGTCGTAAGCAATATTTTCTATGAACCATTTGAATGACTTACAGTGTAAGCGTCTTTTTAGTTCAATTTGTTCCGTTAAGTTCCCTGAAACGAAAAATACTTCAAGCTCATGGTTTAATATCACTTTCATACCTCCTGATGTAACCACATCAATCCAGGACCTAAATGTGCAAACTGTGATAAGGACCACGTCAGCTTCAGTTTCAAATACCCTGTTTTGCAAAAAGTAATGAAGACCCAGAAATGACGAGTCTAACTTCTCTCGCCCAGTTATCTATTATTTCGTTAAATATTAATGACACAAAAGAGAAGGATACAATAAGTGACGATTTGCTAAGTGAATATGGCGTCATTTGTATTCAGGAGCATCACTTGAATTGAATTTGTTGAAAAAAGACAAATCAAGAAATATATAGTTGAATACCGAAATCAACGGTAAATTACACATAGAAATAGCAAATATTCCAATTAAAATTTTCCTTGAAAAAGATCAATCTGAATTTTCAAAACGAGCAGAAATTAACATAAGTAGGGCTCAAAACCCCTATGCCTTCCCAAGGCCAGAACATAATTTGCACTTTACTGAAAAGAATATAAATGTTTTTACTTTTATAACTTTAATAACTCAAATAATATTAACATTTTGATTAACAAATATCAGCATTTGTATATTAAACTGACAATGAACATTCCATTTGTATTTTTTTCAGTAAAGTGCAAATTATGCTCTGGCCATAGGAAGGCATTGGGGTTTTGAGCTCTACTCACGTTAATCTCTGCTCGTTTTGAGTTTGACTCGGTTATTTATTGTAATTTCTGTTCGTTTTGGCTTTCATTTATTTATCGATACTGATTTGAGGTAGTTTCACGCTTGGTAGATTATTTGATTTTATTTTTGCTCATTTTTGGTTTAATGGAGTTCTTTACTTTTCTTTGAAAAACTCATTTTGTGGAAAAGGTTGTTTTAATTAATTTCTGTTCTTTTTATATTGACATAGTCTTTTCAGGGAAAAAGAAATTAATACTTAAAATCTTATCATTTTTTTAAAGACTTTATAGTTTTGCCCGATATTTGTATGCTGGAGAAAATTGTTCAGCTATTTTTGACAACATACACTCTTTTAAAAATCTGGACACAAATAGTAGTGTTTAATATAGTTTCATACCTTCTCTAGTTGACCTGAAATAGTAAACTTGAAACCATTCGTTAAAAAATCTGTTTACTTTCTTTGATAGCTTGCATTAATGCATACACTTACGCTATTTTGATGTGGTTAGATTGTAAGAGCAGAAGTAGCCCCGAAAGTTTGAATATAATACCCTCAGTCGTTCTTGAGAAACTGCTGAAACGCCTTATTGAGAATTAGCATTAACATAGCGCATTTTGATTTAATCTTAACTCACAACCTTTGCCCTGGGGACTCTGGGGGGTTTGTCAGGCTTAAATACATAATTTCCAGAACTTTCAACTACGTTGAACAAAATGGCTATCTCTAAACTTTGATTGAATGTGCTTGGGGAAATGGTGGGCGTAAAAGGGGGGGTCAATTACTCTCCACTCACTTTCGACCATTAAAAAGGGCCATTTCAATTTCCAAACAAATGAGCCCTTTTTCAAATTTTTACAACAACTTTCTATATAAACGTTATATGCCCCCAGGGCATAACTTACAGCCCTTACACTGAGGTCTTTGAGGGGTTTATCATCCTAAAAGACCTAATTTCCAGAACTTCCGACTACATTGAACAAAATGGCTATCTAAAAATTTTGATTGGATGTGTTTTGGGAAATGGTGGGCGCGAGAGGGGGATTAGTTGCCTTTCAATCACTCTCGACTATTAAAAGGGTATATATGAAATAGCCCTTTCAATTTTCAATTGAATGAGCCCTTTTGATGTTTTTACAACATCGCTTTCTATAAAAACCTTACATGCTCCAAGGGCATCACTTACAACCCTCGCCCTGAGGGCTGTGAGGGGATGGGTTGTCATCCTTAAAAACCTAATTTCCAAAACTTTCAACTACGTTTAATAAAATGGCTATCTAAAAATTTTGATTGGATGTGTTTGGGGAAAAGGTGGGCGTGAGAGGGGGATAGTTGCCCTCAAATCACTTTCAACTAATAAAAAGGGCACTAGCCCTTTGAATTTCAAATCGAATGAGCCCTTTTTCAAGTTTCTACGACAAAGATTTCAATAAAGACCTTATATGCCCACAGGCCATAACTTATAACCGTTGCCCTGAAGACTGTGGGTGGAGTGCGTCCTGAAGACATGCTCCAATGTATAATTTCCTGAACTTTAAACTGCAAGGAACAAAATAGCTATCTCAAATTTTGATTGGATATGTTTGGGAAATGGGGGGCGTAGAAAGTGTTAGACTATTAAAAAGGGCACTAGAACTTTGAATTTCTAATCGAATGATCCCTTTTTCAAGTTTCTACGACAAAGATTTCAATAAAAACTTGTATACCCCCTGGGCATAACTTATAATCCTTGCCCTCAAGACTGTGGGGGAGGGGGGAGTGTCAAGCTCAAAGGTATAATTTCCTGAATTTTAAACTGCTTGGAGCAAGATGGCTATCTCAAAATTTTGATTGGATATGTTTGAGGAAATGGTGGGCGTGGACGGGGTGTTAGTTACCTTCCAATCACTTTCGACTATTAAAAAGGGCTCTTGACATTCTAATTTCAAATCAAATGATCCCTTTTCGAAGTTTCTACGACGACGCATTATATAAAAACTTTATATGCACCCAGGGCATAACTTACAACCCTTGCCCTGAGGGCTGTACGGGGTTTGTCATCCTCAAAAACCTAATTTACAGAACTTAAAACAAAGTTGAATAAAATGGCTATCTAAAAATTTTTATTGGATGTGTTTTGGGAAAAGGTGGGCCTGAGTCGGGGGTTAGTTGCCCTCCAATCACTTTCGACTATTAAAAAGGGCTCTAGCCCTTTCAATTTCCAATCGAATGAGCCTTTTTTCAAGTTTCTACGACAACACTTTCTATAAAAACCTTATATTCTCCCAGGGTATAACTTACAACCCTTGCCCTGAAGGCTGTGCGGGAGTGTACTCCGAAAACAAATTTCTATTCTATTTCTATCTGGGAATCAACTACGCTGAACAAAATGGCTATCTCAAAATTTTAATTGGAAGTATTTCGGGAAATGGTGGGTGTGACTATTAAAAAGGACACGAGCCACTCCAATTTCCAGTTGGATGAGCCCTTTTCGAAGTTTCTACGACAACTTCTTCGATACGAAGTGCCCTGCTCTAAAGGAAAAAATATTAAATAATACATATTGTCAACATTATTCTTACCCACAGGACAAAACTTAACACCCTTGCCCCGAAGGTTGTGGGGGAGTGTCCTCCTCAAAAACATATTTTCTAACTGGAAATCAACTACGCTGCGCAAAATGGCTATCTCAAAATTTTGATTGGATGTGTTTGGGAAAATGATGGGCGTGGGGGG
Source organism: Artemia sp. Qi Xiang Cuo (assembly GCF_049724085.1). NCBI lineage: Eukaryota > Metazoa > Arthropoda > Branchiopoda > Anostraca > Artemiidae > Artemia > Artemia sp. Qi Xiang Cuo. The sequence goes on from NC_142800.1 coordinate 22,156,210, forward strand.
GGGGGCTAGTTGCCCTCCAATCACTTTCGACTATTAAAAAGAGCACTAGCCACTCCAATTTCCAATCGAATGAGCTCTTTTCGAATTTTCTACGACAACTCCTTCAATACGAAGTGCCCGGGTATGGAGAAAAAAAAAATACATTGTGCCAACATCGCTCTTTACTTAGGCAGTGCTATTGCGCTGCCTATGATGGAACTATAACCCTGTCAGTTCAGGGAATGGTTCTTGTGAATGTTTATATGCCCACTGAATATCAGACGGCTGTTTCTTTAACCTGATTCTCGAAAGTTTGTGACGATCTCTCAAAGCTCCTTCGGACTACGTGCTCAACAAACAAGCCCTGGATTATTTGGGGTGATTTGAACTGTAATCCACGCCTCCCTGGAGCACATAGTGGCATTTTTCTAGACTGCCTGTCTCCAGCTTATATCATCTGTAACAAAAGCGAAGACTTTACGTATACTCACAATACTGGTGCTACATCTGATTTAGAGTGGCCGGCGTTTACTCCCCCCCCCCCCCCGTGGAAAATAAGGCTTTCCAAATTTGAGAATTGTATGAGTTTTTTTTTATTTCCGTAGGGGGAAGGAATTTTGGTACTTGTGTATTACGCGCCATTCACTCAAGATTACGCTGAGCAAAATTCGAGAAAACACCAGTTTTTTCGTTAGTTTTGTTTTTTTGTTTTTTTAGAAATAAATTTGGCTATTGTTTTGCATATTAGGGGGGGGGGGGTAAAATATAGCGGGTCTGTATGCAAAATGCGTTGGGTAAATTATTCTGTTGGCTATAGATTTGCATATTGGCGGGGGGGGGGGGTAAAGTATAGCGTGTCTGTATGCAAAATGTGTTTGGTACAATTATTCTGCATATTAGATAGATAGATAGAGAACTGTATTTTGAAGCCAAATATACGGCCATGAACATAGTAAAATAATATAAATGAAAGGCATATATAACAAAATTTGATCAGCGATCATCATAAAACACTTAAATGAAACACTATATTAACCGAATAATAGTACTTAATACTTGGAAAACGGTCATTGAAAAAAAAAACACTCACCACTCGGAAAAAATACTTAAATGAAACATTAAATTTACTTTATACTAGGATTTTGTTTATTTATTTTTTTTTCAGTTGAAAAAATTTCCAGATACCTCGCTATTCTTCTGTAATTGTTTAGTGGCCATATACCTAGAAAGCATTTTTTTCTGACTTCAAACAATCCAAATACTTTACTCCCCCCCCTCCCCTATAAGCAAATATATAGCCCAAATTATATATTTCCCATCTATTCTGTCACTTGTATTTGTCTTGCTTCATGCTAAGCTGAAAGAAACTAACGAAGAAATCGGTTTGTTCTTGAGTATTACACAGTGTAAACTTGAGTGAGTGGGGCATAATACACAAGTAAAAAATAAAACTTGAATTAAATTCTCAAATTTGTAAAGCTTTATTTTCCACGGGGGGTATTTACCGGGGGGGGGTATTTTCTACGGGAGGTATATTACGGGGGGTGGGGTGGGGGGTATTTTCCGAGTGGTATTTTTCAGGGGGGGGGGCAAACGCCTAGAACCCTGATTTAGATCATATTGTGTGCTCGCAAGATGCAAATATAGTCGCCCCTATCATAGTCCTTAAGTCCGAGACCTACAGTGATCACCAACCAATTGCGTTTAAGTTGGCCCCTCCGCTTGATATACCAAAGAGCAAATCGAAGCGGTACAACAAAAGGGACTACTCAAAGTGTGACAACGCTCTATTTTCGCTACCTGTGATTACTTTATAGTATCTTTTTAAAGTGCCATACCATCTCCTAGAAGTCGGGGTGAGCCACTCGACATCAAAGCTTGATCTTAATTTGTATTACGAGCAAGTTCTACATTCTCTACGTAGATCTGAAGCTTCTACAGTGCCATTGAAAAGGGTCTGAGTTGGTTCAAAGAAACCAGGTTGGTCTCTCTCTCCCCAGATCTTGTGAAGACTAAGTAGAACGACAAGTTTTGGCTGCGCATCCGGATTGCCTGTGGAAGACCACATCGTAGTACCACTTATAACCTAAAGTTCATGACAAAGCGTAGCTATAAAATAGAACTCCGTAAGTTTCAATTGAAAGGAATTTTGCAGTTATCTGGTTGGCATAAATCATGGCACCAAGGTCATAAAGCTGAAGAGAGTTCGTATGGCCAACCACCTTCAAATCTCTCACTTAGTGCATGGGAAGAATATTATAAGGACACTTTCTCTGATAAGAATCCTTCAATCAGTACAAATTTTTCTGCTTGTGTTCATTCACTATTGCCCGCTCGATTCACTACTCACCCTATCAGATATCCCTGCTTTTACAATTACAAGGATCCAACAAGCTTTACTGAAGTTGAAACCCTCGTCTTCACCCGACAGTAAGGGTCTCTGCTCCAAAAACCTTGTTAGAGCATCGAATGAACTTCATTCTCACCTCCAGTTGATTCTTCAAATGATTTTATGGAATCGAATCGTGCCAAATAGTTTTCAAGTTGGCCATATAACGTCTGTGCTAAAGAGAGGTAAATCTGTAGTTTTGTGCAAATCATATAGGACAATCATAGTTGCTTCTAATGTGAGAAAAGTGTTTGAGTAGTATTACCTCTGTTGAAGATTGCAGTGCAAATCAAATCGGTTTCTCAAAGGGTTTTGGTTCTCAACATGCCCATCGAATTCTGTCTAAGATCCTTGTTGACGTGCAATCCAAGAATGACTCAGTGTTCCTTTGTACAGTTGATATTTCGAAGGCTTTCGATTCTGTGAATCTTCATCAAGCAACTGCTTCTTTGATTAAAGCGGGAATTAATAAAAGTGTATTTTCGACACTACTTTATTGGTATTGTAATTCTCCGAGGGCTCCGATTCAAATAAAAAGTTGGGTCCGCCAAGAAAGCGTGCTTTCGCCCAGCATATTTAAGTCTGCTATTGCTGATTTTCTTGATGACCTTTTGCCCACTTCGTTTCTTAGCTTAACGGTGTGGAGATAACTTATCTCGCGTATGCTGACGGTGTATTGCTGATTATATGAACGCGCCAAGCTCTTCAATCGAATTTTGATAGGTTCGTGTATGGCTTTTCTAGTATTGATCTACGAATTAAGAGTTCGAAGTGTGAACTTTTAAGGTTTAACTGTAGTTATCCAGTTTCTCTTTCAATCGGTACTTCCGGTATTTCTTGCGTTGATTCATTTGTGTATATAGGAGCACGGTTCGCTTGTACGCTACGTCAGACAAGAGAGGCAATACGTTGTCAAATAGTGGAAAGTTTTGGTTCTAGTTGTGGTTCAATCGTACCAAATCGGGATAGATTTTGCCAAAAAGATTTTGTCTAGAGATATGTCGCGTCTTAGAAAAAATTACTTTAAGTTTTGTAAATATTTCCCATATCTTCCTTCTATGCACAGTAATTCAAAAATAATTCAGAACTTCCATGTCTCGGATCCTTTCCATCATATAGAAAGTATTGAGCTCCATGCTAAGCGTAAATCAACATCAGCAAAGCCGCGCCTCGTGCCCCTTTTTTGCGAGTAGTCTTTTAAGTGATTTCTATTGTCTAATTTTGTTTCTTATTTCTTATGTAATCCACTTCTTACTTTGTGTTTTTATAGTGGGTTTGTAAATTAAAAAATCGCAATAATCCTGGGGGAGAATCCTGAACTTCTTTTCTATTTTTTTAGAGCGTTTCCTCTCTTCTTAAATGTCCTCTCGACTTTTGACATGTAAAAATTCAATATTTCGGAAGATGTGGCAAAGGCTGTTTGAAAGTGTTACACGTAATCAAATACAAAAACCAGGTTGAAAATGCTATATGGCTGAGCAGACATAATAGATATATAGGTATATTATACCTATAATAATAGGTATATTATAACTGTACTATCTTGGTGTCAAGTATTTGTTAAGGCCCGAATAGAAGATCCAAGCAAAACTCAGCCTATTTAAGGATACAGCTTTTAGTCGATTCGAATCCAGCCTACAAGATAGTTTAAACCCGTGATTGCCATGAAAAAATTCAGACGGAATGTACAAGGAGATATTCATTTGGTACCCATCCCCTTCTGCTCAAAAAAAAAAAAAAAAATTCAAGAAAACGATCCTGGCTGTATGTCTGGATTACAAACAGCAGCCTGGATTGTGAGAATTTATATTTTATTATCAATCCTGATGCATTGCATTCAGGTGATTTTAGGACTGAAATGCAAAGCCGTAATCAAGGCATACGTAACTCTTTATCAAGGCATATAAGATGAAATGTTGAAAAAAAATTTATTCAACTTATAAATGGATCTCAGCACTTGGATGGACTCCTTCTAAATCATAAATACCTAGAAAAATTAGGTTTTTGTCTATCCGTCTTTAAAATGGCTCTTTGCGTTAAACACCCGAGTACATCAAAATAAACATTTTTTTCAAAGTTTATAGGGCAGTACCACATTTTCATCAGTGTTGCCATGTTGAACTATGAAAATATATAAGGAAAATCAATTAATTAAACTTGACACAGCTTTTCATCCGTAAGAACCCAAATACAAGCAATCTACTGATCCCAAATAAACAACTATGTCTCCCAAGGTGCAATATGTTTTAGCTTAATGTAATACTACTACTACTAACAACTCACGGCAACACCAAGCCGCCTGAGGCCAACACAGCTACGCACGCTCCTCCTCCATTCCAATCTATTTAAAGCCTCCCTTTTTACACCCTCCCAGGTATTTCCCATTTCCTTAAAATCTTTCTTTATGACATGCTCCCACCCCAGACGAGGACGATCTGCTTTCCGTTTAACCTTAGACAGTTGGCCGAAAAGGACGATCTTCGGCAATTTGTCCTCCTTCATCCGCACAACGTGCTCTAGCCACCTCAACCTTTCTTTCATTATAGCCCTAGAAAGCGGGATTGAACCAGATTTTTCGTACAGCCTACTGTTTGAAATACGGTTAGTCAACCGGGTACCCAGAACAATCCGTAAGCAATTTCTCTGGAAAACATCTAGCTAATCTTCATCCGCTTTTCGGAGCACCCATGCTGTCATTTGACCACTGTCATCACTGTAGCTTCTAATATTCTTATCTTGGTTTGCTGACTATCTTTCCTATCCTTCCAAACTTTTTTTATCTGTGAAAAAAACACCCTGATCCTTGGGTATTCTACTTTAAACATCTTCATTGCTTTCACCATCTTTACTAATAATACTACCAAGGTAACTGAAGCTGTCCACCTGAACTATCTTTTCGTTACCAATACGTCACCTTTTCATCTTAACTTATTCTTAGCCTTAGTGACTTGGTCTTCTTAACATTAATTTTCAAACCTATTCTAGCACCCTGACTCCGCAAAACCTCTAAATGTTCATTCATTTTGCTCACACTTTCATCTAGGATGCTTAAATCATCAGCATAATTTAAGGAGACTTTTTCCTCCCCATTTGATTCCGTGGCCTCCCATTGCCTTTCCTATGCTTCTTAAGACCAAGTCCATCAAAATAAGCCACGTAAAGGGGGATAGAACACAACCCTGATTAACTCCTGATTTAATACAAAACCAGCTGTTAAACTCATTTTCTATCTTAACCGCAGCAGTGTTACCATTTTAGATTAGTTTGATTCTTTTTCTGTTTCTGAATATAGGAGAGAATTGAAGCACTTGCTTAAAAGGAGCGGAGCCTCTTATTTGCTTGTGCATCAATTAACCAACGGAATTGTCTTTTTTTAAATCCCTGCTTACACGGAAAGTATTTATCTAAGAAATTTATTGTTTATTTTTACATTTACGTTTATTTTACGTTTAATCTTGAGATTTCAGAGAGAGCAGATTTAAATGCTTATTTTAAAGGAATTACCTGAATCCAAAAATCGGGCCATAGGATCACGTGTGTAAAAATATTCTTTAAATTCATCGTCAAACCAAACTTCAATGACACGCTTGTAGTTAATAGTAATTAAAGGTCCTTTTTTCTTTTCAGCCAGCTTCCCAAAATTGTATGGCATGAAACCACGATATATATGACCAACTCTTGAACAGGGAACCCACACAATCTTTCCACCACATTGCCATATCTAGAAACAAACACAAATCAGGTTTGGTTAATTATACTGCGTGTAGATTAAAACATATATATACGAGATAATACATATACTGAATTATATATATATATATATATATATATATATATATATATATATATATATATATATATATATATATATATATATATATATATATATATATATATATATACATATATATATATATATATATATATATATATATATATATATATATATATATATATATATATATATATATATATATATATATATATATATATATATATATATATATATATATATATATATATATATATATATATATATATATATATATATATATATATATATATATATATATATATATATATACATATATATATATAACGACTCTCCGGTCGTTGTCGGAGAGTCCGGATTTCGTTGAGCAAAGACTGGAGCTCCACATTATGTGTTGTATCATAAGATGAAAAATGATAAAGAAGCATATTATTAGGTTTATATATGGGACCATTTGGTGGGGGGGGGGAGGCATTTTTAGAAAAGCAAATACGATAATCGAAAAGAGCATAAAACAAGGAATCTTATGCTGCTAGGTTATATTGTTAAGACATTTCTTCCTTAGGAGCCCCTAATCTAGAACGCCACCTTGCGAGAAACTCTGGATTCCAGAATCTGCAGGAGGAATCTAAAAGAGGAGGAGGAGGGAGAAAAGGGCATGTTATATTTGCGAGGGCTGAAGGTCAAAACAAACTGTAATCCAGAGTATGGCGGTATGAGTTTCTTTTTTCTTATCATCTGACGATAAGGGGGCAAATGTGGAAATCTAATTTCTACAGGGAAGCAAAACACAGTTTCAATTTCATTTTTCTTAAGGTCACGACGAACTACACAATTAGACCAAAAACTCCAGATTTGCCAAGATATGGCACCACATTGCCATATCTAGAACACAAATACAAATCAGATTTGGTTAGTTATACTGCGTATATATATTTATTTAGTAAATACCTAAATTATGTATATACACGAGAGGAGGAGGAGGAGGAGGGAGATAAGGTCATGTTATATTTGCGAGAGCTGAACGGCCAAACAAACTGAGGGATCGAAAAATCTTAAGTACGTATTTTTTGAATATCATTTAATTTGCATCAAAATTGGCATCTAATGATTTCCGAGCTCGCAGATTGCAGATCTGGAAAACAGCAAGAACAGTGCTATCCAGTAAAACACTATAGTAATACTGCAAAATAGCACGAAATCAAAAGAATTTAAGAACACATTCAACAAAAGACGTTTGATTTTCACCAAACGCGATACTTCAGAACTTAACAAGCTTTTGCTGACAAATTTCTGTCTAATATTGCAACAGAACAGCCCACAATAAAATCACCGTAAGACCTAAATTCCCAAATGATGTTTGATTTTCACCCAAGTTGCTATTTGAGAATTTCTCAACTTACTACAAATCTGATCCTCAATACGCAAGCCCATAATTAAAATTCCACCATAATTCTGTATTGAATAATTTCTAAGACTGTTGCTTACAAACCTGTGACTACTACACTAGAGAAGTTTAATATAGAAGACGATATTCTATAAACCTTACTTAATTTTTATTCCTGTGACATTTGTGACATTTAATAGTGACAATAGATAAGTGACATTTAAATTCCTGGTTTTGCTAATTAAAAAACTGAGATCAATATTGCAAGAGAAGAACAAAGTACAAACACAGTAGAAATCACAATAGAAACATATTTTGCAAACCGTTTGAATTTCAACAAAGTGGATATTTACGGATTCCTGAGCTACTTTATTATAAACTTGAGGCAAATATTGCAACAGCAAAAGGCCAAATCAAACCACGGCAAGTACATACTTATTGGTACTTGACTTTCACTAAAAGTGGCATAGGAGAGGTATTGAGTCGACTAATTGTAATTAGTGAAGTCCGATGTTACACACAGAAGAAGTTTTGAATTCACTAATTCCCAAACTAGGCTAAAACTGTGACACAGTGTAAAAAAAAAACTCATGTAGCCAACATTTCTTGCAGTTTCATGTCCCTCTTACTGAAGAAGATTATCATCAGTATTGAACTCACGGCCACGGAAACTATTGATTTCCAGCCCCCGAGGATAGGAGAAAGGCAATAGAGAACGAGGTTTGTACGCCAACATTCAAACTAAGATAGCACAACAGCTCATGTTTCTATGACCTGCTCTTCTTGGGTAAATCAAGCATAAGTTTGGTCCCAAAAAAAGTAAAAAATTAATAATAAAATAACACGTTCACCATATCCCTGGTGGACAGCAAAACCCCTTGCTGCATTTTTCAAACTATTTAAAAGAGCATGCAATCTTTATAAAACTGGATATAAGCGCACAAGTTACGAGGTTTTCACGGGCCAGTAACTCTGGGCGTCTAAGTAACTCAACGAATTTAATAAAATAATTTAATTTAAGTAAAAAAATGGTAAATGACGTTGAAGAATTTTTAATTTGGACATAAAATTTTATAACTATATTGGACGTGGAATTAAAAAAAAAAGAAAATAGTGCCAGAAGAAATTTTTCTGCCAAATTAGCAAAACTTTATTAATCGCGAATCTTTTCCAAGAAACTTGTTATCTCCTTAAAACTTGATTAGTATCATTTTTTGTTCTTGTTTGATGTTTATAACAGAGACATCTACCCTAAACGTATAGAGTAGTTTTTAAAACTTGAACTGATTTAACTATTGCAAATCCTACTATTCTTTTAGTTGTTCCTTGTAAACTTGATTAGTATGTTGATCTTTTTTAAATTCTTCTTTGAAAATCTTTTGCTTGTTCCTTTATATAATTCCTGCCAGTTTTTTAATTCACCTATTCTTAATAAATATTAACTGTATAAATATGTATAATATTTTGCCCAGCTTTTTTTGGAAAAACTACAATACTGGATTGCAATTTAAGTGAAATTCAATGAATTGAATATTAAGACTCAAATTTAATGGGGTAGCTGTGACGATCTTCTCGTGGTGGCCCTAAGAGTAGTCGGCACAAATAGTGAACACTGCTCAATTTCAGTCACCGTCCAGCCACTGGCCATCCTGCTGAGTGTTGAACCGTGAGGCAGGGGATTTAGTGGAACACACTGCCGAGATTGGACGGACTAAAGCCAGTAATGGTTGTCAAAATCATTATCAGGGGGTCAATCCCCTGGATATAAAGAGTGCCGACCGTGGTGCAAGATCCCTTGAAAAGCAATCCAAGGTGGGAGAAGGAAGTTTTCTTGGTAATACCGGTTTTGGGGATCAAGTGCGGCTTGCGTTGATGGATGGCGAGTAGTGGGTGAATATATCCTCTCTTTTGATGGCCGAGTGTTGTTTGTCCAAGCTAGTTTGAAGCTCGTGGGTGGGGTTCTCGGTATAGGGGAAAACACTGATAGACACCTTAGCACTACAAAGGGAAATTCTTCTGTAAAACGGAGAAAAAAAATCGGTAAGTGTTATCTCAAATTACCAAGCCCGAGAGGGCACCAGTAGCCTAGTGGATATTGGTGCTATGTTTTTTTTTTCTTTACTAGAGTTTGATGGTTACGGACCTTTATTGCCTGAGCTTCGAATCAGATGTGTTAGTCTGGTCATAATGATAATAAGTGATATGTGGGTATACAAACAAAATTTCCCATCGAGACATAGTTCCTCTTCACCCAAAGCTAGGGCATAACTCTCTCTTTTTTTTCTTACCGAGACAGAACTCGGCTTCTTTTAGAAACTTTTAGAAACTAACGCACAAAAATGGTTCAAAATTCCTCCGCTCAGCCATGGTTTATTTTTTCACCAAGTCTGGACTATAACCGTTTTTGCACTGTATCCGTATTTAGCTAGTTTTTCAGAGGCACGCATCCCTTCTCTCATCTTTGCCCAAACGTATTTGTAAGAAATTCGTTCCACTTTCATAACAGAAACTGGCAAACAAGCATTACGAAACTTTTATTATTTTCACTTATAACGTTATTAAGCGCGATGTACTAGGCATACTAATCATAACAGAATTGGATATAGACCTGAAATGTGAAGATTACCTAATAGATTAATACAGATGGAACTGCCCAAGTATCTAACTTATTTTGCCTAACCAAACTTATCGTATTTGTTTAATATTTTACTTGCAATGGTTATTTTTAAGTTTGACTCTCACATGCGACTTCGGCGAATCTGAGCTTATGATAGCCATCTTTTGGAAACTAAGCTTAACTTCATCTTAAGAAATTTAAAATTTAAAAATTTGAAAAGTGAGAAAAAGATAATAGAAGATATAAAAAAATTCAAGGAGATCTGAGCACTTTTACGTGTCTGGTGGGTGGAGTTTGGAGGTTGTGTGCACAATCCGTTCCCTCTGCATCATTAGCCATCATAGTGCTCGTACAAAACTTTTCAAGCGGATCTGAGTATTTTGTGCAAAGATCCAAAAATGGGCGTATACCTCTAAAAATCATCTCCCCTACGTCCCACTGGCTCCAGTTGCTTACCCAAGTGTCAAACCCATTGGCGAGACAAACACCGCCCTATCTTTCTATGAAAAGTTGGGGGAAAACGCAGAACGAGAAAAACGAAACAACAACAAGGATACTTTTTAGCCAGTGAATAGCAAAAACAAAGCAGATATTTCGACAAAGACCTCACTAAGCCATCTTCGGTGCTCAAAAAATATATATATACTATAAACAGAAAAAACTAACCTTTGGAAGCAACCTGAAATAGAAAAAGTGACTGAAAAGCAAACACGAAACGTTGTTGTAGATACTACAACAAACAAACACGAAAGCAAACAAACACGTTTGTTGTAGATACTACAGTTGCCTCATTACAAAGAACTAAATGATCTGGATATTCAGAAGTGTGAAGGGCCAAAGGAGGATCAAACACTTTATTTTTACTTTTAGATAAAGATTTCTCCATTGAAAATTTGTATTTATGTAGCCTTTCCTCAACTGCTGACAAGTTCTGCGGAAATAAAATGTATGATAGGGACCCGAGACTTTATATACCATTACTAAGATTAGGATCTGTTCCGTCTCTTCCGGAATTGAAAAAAAAAGTTTAACCACGAATTCATTTCTGAACGAAACAGAGATAATGTCTACGTTAGTTTTTTCCGTTAGTTACGTTAGTTAGTGTTTACGTTAGGTCGACCGAAGACTGGTTGTTTGGTTTTTCGTAGGTCACTTATAGCCAGTGTGGTCTATTGTAGACTTTTCAACCATTATCAGTGAAATCTTTCAATTTTTATCCAGTACCACGAGTGAAAATAGGCTTGCCTGGGGGCAAAATGGTATGGGAGGAAGGTTGGCGTAACCGATCGACTTAAGTCCTATATTACGACAATGGGAATTTAGATTTCCAATCGAATGAGCTACCTCTCAAGTTTTACAACCACTCAATCTGTACGAATCAGTCCACTTAAAAAGGTGTTTTTTTAAAAAGGTTTTTCAAAATTTACCATTAAAAAAGGGCTATTCAATTCTATTTGTTTTATGAGATATGTTTATATATTTATTATTTTTGTACAATATAGCCTACATAATGAAGTTTATGTATTTATCTTTAGATTATGTTTTATATCTAGGTTTCAGATATATTTTACTATAATAATTATTAAATGCATTTCTATAATTCTACTTTCGGATATACAGTTCATCCATGATTTGTAGAAATCCTCTAAATGGGATGAAAGGCTGAAAAGGCGAAAATAACATATTTTCCGAAATTTACCTAACATTCCAAGACATTCAACTATCTCTGTTGACTTTACTGACCGTAAAGTTTTGCCATAGCGAATCTGCGAGTTCAAAAAACTCGCAAATTCCATGTAACGAAAAGACTACCCTTGCTGCTTGAAGAATCCCACGGACTAGATTATTTGTCCCTACTCATCCAGTACGTTTATTATTACCTTTTCAAGCTTTAAGAGAACATCCTTTGGCTGAATACAGGAATGCTCCGTTTGACAGAATATGCTCTTTGAAACTTTGAATAGAACCAAAAAGAAAAATCAAACTGTTTTGTCATTGCTTAGGATTCTTCGGCAGCAACCATGTTTTAACAGCCCTTTTTGACGGCTAATAGACTTTTAAAAATCTACCGTAGCAGAGTAATTTACTGAGAAGTATGAATAGTATTTTCACAGAATAATTGGCAAAAAAAGGTTAATATTACTTCGAAACAGGCTTTAAATGATACTTTTTAGAGTTTAGCTTTTTCTTCCAGAGCGATTCTCGACCCCTGGTCCATTCATATCAAGGAAAATGTTTGATGATTTTATTTCCTCGATTATGATTGCATCAGATTTCTTTAGGAGAAAGGATAGGATAGGATAAAGATACTACAAAGCCATTGATGACACATGGGGATCAGTCGGCAGTCTTGCAGGGTCTTGTCACCCAGTCTTGTGGCAGCTGGAATCGACTCCCGGGCCCCGTATTGCAAAGCACAGCATCATTCCAATGTTCTACCGTAGGATAATAATGTAAAAAATAACATGAAATTTATTGATCAGTCCTTTAATGTCTTTCAATTAAGAAAATCAGTTTTAGGTAAATAGCCCACTCTTTATGCTATTATTTATTTTCAAAACTCCAGCTATTCGTTTTGAAGTGTGTACATATATTGTAGATTAGCAACTATTTTTGTAGCTTAACAGCTTTTCCTGATTGTTATAACCTAATTAAAATCTAGGAGCATTCTCATAAACGTTTGTTTCAGAGGTTGCTGAAAACTATCTGAGAGTTAAGTCTTCCAATTCTTTTTGTTTTATAAGTTAGTTTAAGGCCACTTTAGTTTTAGTATTGTTTAACTAGCAGTGCTGTAGTATGCCAAAAAGCATGTGCACTGTTTTTTAAAGATTGTATTAATAATTATGTTTAAATAAAAATGTTCTAATCTAGACAACGTTTTGTAGTGCTTTTTCATATGATTTCGTAAAGAACTGTCATCATTCAAGAACATATTTTACCTTAAATCTAAGGACTTCCCTGAAGTCATGTGCTGTCCACTGTGGAAAAAAAACATTTACTTACTTTAAATGATAGCTCAAAATTTTCTCCACCCCAAACAAGGAGACCTGGGTCATATGCGCCTAGCTCCAAGAAATACTTCCTGTCAATTGCAAATAATCCACCTGCATGAGTTGGAGACCTAACAAAAAAGAAGATGGCAGATCAATACCGACACTTTCTTTTAGATCAAACATAGAGGCGAATATACAATTACATAACAGTAAATATTATATGGCATTATTTGACATATATAACATGACAATACCATGAAGCCACTCTGAGCATACATACGTACCTAAACCAAAATATCAACACTTCTAAACCAAATATCCAAAATATCCAAATAAACCAAAAAAAAAAAAAAAAAATATCAACACAAAATAACAACTAAAGAGAAATCAACACTTATCTTTGAGGGCACAGTCTAAGAGTTCAGGGCTACAGAAAAATTGAACTTTGTGATATGATCACAAAATTCAAAGGTATATGATCACGCTGCAAAAAGGTACAAGAAGGAGAACAAAAGATAAATTAACCAACAAAAGAAAAATGCATCCCAATTCAAATATATGGGAATACTAAAGGACAAAAGACGCACAAACTGAAAAAAAAATGGAAACTTAAATTTATAATTAAGATTAAAAATAACAACAACTGAAAGTCTTAGCTAAAACAGTTGAAAATATTGAAAAAAAAATCAAAAATACTAATAATAACCCAAATGTTTTGGCTTTAAGATAAGATAAGATATTTATTTCAAAAAATGACTATCACAAGCCCCGAAGGGCCGAATTCGCATTTCGGGGTCATATAATAAAAAAAAACATAGAAATAGCACAACAACTAAAAAACTGGCTAAACAGTCCCAAAAACAACAATATCAGAAAGGCAAAGCCATTCAATAGTCTAAAAAATGAAAAGTGTCAAATGTAAGAAAGTTAAAAAGGCACAAACTAAAACAAAACCAAAAAAAAAAATTGAGATAAAAGTAGTATTAAAAAGGCTTAAAAGAGACTATATAAAAAGGGGAGGGAACGTAAGAACCAAACAGACACAAGCATGGGTATCACCAGTACAAAAAAAAAAACAAAAAAAAACAACTAGTGGCTTATTTTGTCAGTAATGAAGAGGACAAAGGTTCTTTCATATCAGGAGATTAAACAACAGATGGGGGACAAGATAGGAGCAGGTTCAGAAACAGTATGTGGCAGGCGGTTTCTGGATGGGGAGTGTCTTTTGGGGAAAATTTTTTCCGCGCGAGGGTTTATTATGGCATTTTTTTGCAAAACGGAGGCACAGCGTTCCTCTCCTGTGCTCAAGAGTTTCCAGCTTGGCCTTTTTTAGAAGGAGTGAATATGGTACCAAAGTTTCTTTAAAAATTATTCTTAGGGCTCTTTTTTAAAAAAGATTCAATTTTATCTGATTCATCACGGGGGATGCCAGGATGCCAAACTGGACAAGCATATTCAAGATGCGGGCGGACAAAGGAAGTATAAATTCTTAAAGAATGGGATGAGGGGATGTTAAATTTCTTCAAGAGCTTAAGGAGAGACATGGACGCATTAGCTCTACGGACAATATCTTTCACGTGGATATCCCACTTTAAATTAGAGGAAATTGTAACCCCAAGTAATTTAAAGGAAGACACAGAAATATCTGGGGGATAGGGTCAAGGAAGGCGGGAGTAGATTTCAAGAAACTTATCGTCATTATATTTGATTTAGTGGAATTTACTTTCATATTTAGGTTCTTAGCTTCATCCGAAATGTGGGTTAGAATTTCAAGGGGGTCACTTAATATTCCTGTGACATACTTCGAGGATCGACAAGTCATCCACGTATTTCCACCTTTGGGAGAAGTCCTTACCAATATCGTTAATCATGACTAGAAATAAAAGTGGTCCCAATAAAGTTCCTTGAGGAATTCCACAATATATAGAGAGGGGGTTAGAGAAAATGTTTTTGTATTTAACAACTTGAGATCTATCTAAAAGAAACGACATAACAATATTTACTAACAGAGGATCAAGTTTAAAGTTAACCAGTAGTGAACGAATTAGGGTGGTGTGGTCTACCAGGTCAAAAGCTTTTTGGAAATCAACTAGGACAAGGTTTAGCCAAACATATGGTTTATCAAGGTTATTTACGATGGTATGTATTAAGTGCACAAGGTAGGGTGGTGGAAGTTTTCTTTAAGTTACAAAACTGCTGGGTGTCAATACACAGACACATTTTATCCTTAAGTCAGTCAAAGAGGAAACGTTCTTGAAGTTTGGTAACAACAGAGCTGAGTGTAATGAGGTAAATGTTAGTGAAAGTCAGACTGGGGCATTTTTTTGGGACAGTTTTTATAAAACCTTGTTTCCAGCAAATTGGGAATTTACCAAATTTTGTGATGTGGTTGAAAATATTTGATAAAGACTCAGCAATTTTGTTCGAAAAGGCTTTAATTAAGTCAACTGGGATGTCCAAGGGACAAATACTTACATCGGGAAGCCATAATCAACTAACTAACAACTATAGTTTGTCAGATCTGAATTTCTTTGTTTTCTTATTATTTTTTTGTTGTTGTTGTATACTGTTTTTCATCTCTATATGCTATGTAGTCAAATTTTTGTCTCTGTTTTTTTTTTGCCATAAAAACCTTATGGAGGTGAAACCAAAATATTCGGGCTTTTATAAGAATGTATATATTTTTTTTCCAATATTTTTCCAAAGCGTAAGTTAAAAATTCTACTATTGTCATATATTTTCATTCCATCTTAAGTTCAAAGGGAAAACTATTTATGGTCTAAAAAAATTAAATTTCAATTTAGAGCATCATATGCACATTAATTGCTATTGCAATGCACACAATAGCTGCCAAACGTTTCGTAGGAAGGTCTTCAGCTTCCCCTGGGACTCTAAATAATTGCAAAATTGTAGTTTATCTTGTTTACTTTAAAGTCAAATGTTCTAAAAGCCAGAATATAATTTGTACTTTACTTAAAAACACTCTTTTAAGTGTTTTCATTTTTATAACTTTAAGAAATCAAAATTTATTAAGATTTTAAGGGATAAATATCAGCAGATGTATATTAAACAGACTACATTAAACCAAAAATGAATAAAATAGAATCAAATAATCTACCAAGCATGCGTCTACCACAAATTTTTTTGAATTTGAATTTTTTTCAGTAAAGTACAAATTATATTCTTGCTTTTAGAAAGCATAGGGGTTTAGAACCCTACTCATATAGATTTCTGCTCGTTTTGAGTTTGACTCTGTTATTTATTTTATTTTATGTTTGTTTTGGGTTTCATTTATTTATTGATACTTATTTGTGGTAGACGTATGCTTGGTAGATTATTTGATTCTAGTTTTGTTCATTTTTGTTTTAATGAAGTTCTTTACTTTTTTTGAAAAACTTATTTTGTGGAAAGTATTTTAATTAAGTAATAAAAAGGAACATTACCTTTTAGTTATATCAATAAGAGTAATAGTTTAGCACTTACGAATATGACTCACTTCCATGAAGTTCTGACTCCCAGAGTGGCAGTTCAGTTTCTGTGTACGACATTCCTACCTGAAAAATTACTCGCATCTTGCCCACAAATAGGAGAAAACATTCCCTCTTACTAATATCAATGTAAATAGCAGTTATTTAAAAACAAAAATACCACACTTTCTTTAGCCTCTCTGGGTGGCCGCTTGGTTTCTTTATACAGAACTCCCCACTGAAAAATCACTCATATCTTACTCTACAAATAGGAGGTAACATTCCCTCTTATTAATGGCAATGTGAGTATCAGTTATTACTTACGGATATGGTTCACTTTCTTGAGCTCTTTTTTTGGCCTCCCAGAGTGGAAGTTCAGTTTCTTTGTACGACATTCCTACCTGAAAAATTACTCGCATTTTGCCCACAAATAGGAGAAAACATTCCCTCTTACTAATATCAATGTAAATAGCAGTTATTTAAAAACAAAAATACACACTTTCTTTAGCCTCTCTGGGTGGCCGCTTGGCTTCTTTATACAGAACTCCCCACTGAAAAATCACTCATATCTTACTCTACAAATAGGAGGTAACATTCCCTCTTATTAATGGCAATGTGAGTAGCAGTTATTACTTACGGATATGGTTCACTTTCTTGAGCTCTTTTTTTGGCCTCCCAGAGTGGTAGTTGAGTTTCTTTGTACGACATTCCTACCTGAAAAATTACTCGCATTTTGCCCACAAATAGGAGAAAACATTCCCTCTTACTAATATCAATGTAAATAGCAGTTATTTAAAAACAAAAATGCCTAACTTTCTTTAGCCTCTCTGGATGGCAGCTTGGTTTCTTTATACAGAACTCCCCACTGAAAAATCACTCGTATCTTACTCTACAAATAGGAGGTAACATTCCCTCTTATTAATAGCAATGTAAGTAGCAGTTATTACTTACGGATATGGTTCACTTTCTTGAGCTCTTTTTTTGGCCTCCCAGAGTGGCAGTTCAGTTTCTTTGTACGACATTCCTACCTGAAAAATTACTCGCATTTTGCCCACAAATAGGAGAAAACATTCCCTCTTACTAATATCAATGTAAATAGCAGTTATTTAAAAACAAAAATACCTAACTTTCTTTAGCCTCTCTGGGTGGCCGCTTGGTTTCTTTATACAGAACTCCCCACTGAAAAATCACTCGTATCTTACTCTACAAATAGGAGGTAGCATTCCCTCTTATTAATGGCAATGTGAGTAGCAGTTATTACTTACGGATATGGTTCACTTTCTTGAGCTCTTTTTTTTGGCCTCCCAGAGTGGGCAGTTCAGTTTCTTTGTACGACATTCCTACCTGAAAAATTACTCGCATCTTGCCCACAAATAGGAGAAAACATTCCCTCTTACTAATATCAATGTAAATAGCAGTTATTTAACAACAAAATACCTCACTTTCTTTAGCCTCTCTGGGTGGCCGCTTGGTTTCTTTATACAGAACTCCCCACTGAAAAATCACTCGTATCTTACCCTACAAATAGGAGGTAACATTCTCTCTTATTAATGGCAATGTGAGTAGCAGTTATTACTTACGGATATGGTTCACTTTCTTGAGCTCTTTTTTTGGCCTCCCTGAGTGGTAGTTCCGTTTCTTTATACAGCATTCCCCACTCAAAGATTCCTCTGAAATGGGTTTTTCCGGAATAAACTGGGCGATAAGTAAAGTCGTCATGATCAATACCATCTATAATAGGAACACTCATTGTAGTTCTAAAAAAGAGATTGAAATATATAATTAGATTAATCATATAATATATAATAGAAGAAATTAAAACTTAAAATTCTAATGCGTTAGTATATCTGCTGATATACTAACGTCGAACTATACTAACGTATATAAATGGTCGAAATGTCCAGACTTTTGTATCTCTTTTTACTCTCTAATAAATGGACTTATCCCCATTTGAACGTTTATTTGTTCGTTAATATAAATACGAGGTTTAAACAAGAAATGTATTCATACTACCAGAAAAGCAGAGACACACACTGGTCTGACCCTTGGGGATAAATCAAAGCAGCTTTCCGAGAGAAACTAGACGGGGGGGGGAGCAGTGTGCACTTTTGTACCAGTATTTCTATTTTTCTCAAGTGGAGCTTCGGACCAATATAAGGTGGAGGGAGTAGTTTTACAAGACATCAATCGTTTTTTTTTATATGGAAATTTAGTGTTTGATCTCATAGATAATAAAAGCTTTGTGATTAGTTCAAAAACAAAAAACTCCTAAACATTAGAAGAGACAGGGCTAAACAGGGGTTTATTAAATACCATATGGCTGCGGCGTTTATTATGTGGATAGAACCCATTAAAATCTGGAAAAACATCTGCAACAGCATAAGGATGATATAACTAAGGCTTTAAGTTCTAACAGTGTCCCTAGTTATTTTAATTCTGCTCTAAGTAGCCGTACGTTTGAAAACTCTAGCCATGCAACACTTTTTGAAAACACTTGCCTCACTACCCAGGATTTGGGTACTAAAGAAGTTGTTCGAGAGGTAATAGAAATTAAACTTAAGTTAAGTAGTAATACTTCTTTAAATAGAGATTTGTGAGGATATTCCCTCACTATGTGTAAATTTGATTAGAAATAATGTAAAAAATTACATTGCAAAATCAATGAGCCTTTATAAAAAATACCTTTTAGGTTAGGTGCCAAAAAATAACAAGAATCACATCCTGACAGAATTGCCTTGTTTCGTGTTTCTTCTTCAGTTGTGGTTGAACTTCCATGAATGGGTGATTTTAGGACTGTTTTGATTTTAGTTTTAATGGTGAGGTATTTTATTTAAATCTTATTTTATATTTATCTGTGCTTTGCTGATGACAGCTCCTAGCTACAGAGTCGAAATATTCCTTTAGAAAAATTTTCACAGCCTTTGAATAATTCCTCACTGTTTTACCTGTTACTATTTATATTTGATAATTTATATCTGATCTTCTAAGACAATTTCCTAAACTTTACCCAAAGGATCGTCAGCCAAAAGAGGTAAACATGATTGTATTTGCCAGATTGGGATTAGGGAGCATGGTTGGCTCTCTTTAGGCCGTTTAATCTTACATACTGGAGACATTCTTATGACTTTTGATTTCAATAAAATGTAGCATGTCCACAATTGTACTAAAAAATATGCATGTAGCCCCTATTTTACGGTGGCCGGCGTTAACCCCCCGCGGAAAATACACCCCACCCCCTCGATAAATACCCCCCATAGAAAATAAGGCTTTCCAAATTTGAGTTTTATTTTTTTAATTTCCGTTGGGGGAAGGAATTTTGGTACTTGTATATTAGGCACCACTTAATCAAGTTTATGCTGTGTAAAGTTCGAGAACACGCCGGTTTTTTCGTTAGTTTCTTCGTTACTTTAGAAATAAATTTGGGATCAAGATTTGCACATTACGGGGGGGGGGTAAAGTATAGCGGGTCTGCATGCAAAATGTGTTTGGTACAATTCTGCTGAATATAAGATAGATAGATAGATAAGTGTATTTAAAGCCAAATATAAGGCCATGAACACAGTAAAATAACATAAATGAAAGGCACAAATAACAAACTTTGATCAGAGATCATCATAAAACACTTTAATGAAACACTACATTAACCTAATAAAAGTATTTAATACTTGGAAAAACGGTAATTGAAAAAAAAAAATATTTAAAAACACTTGGAAAAAACACTTAAATGAAACATTACATTTACTTTATACTGGGATTTTTTTTACTTTTTTTTTAGTTAACAAAATTTCCAGATACCTCGCTATTCTTCTGTAATTTTTTAGTGGCCATAGACCACAGTTTATATAATTATCCAGTAAGCTTATCGCAGATCATTTCTGGTCTTCGTTCTCGGTGCGAACAAAAAGCTCCTCCCACTTCTTCGTGCAGTTATGGATCAGTGTGTTTGCGTCAATCAATGAGAAATGGTTAGAAAGTGCATTATTTGACATTGCAAAAGCAGAAAAAAACTTGGTGAGCCGGCCAAGTGGTTTGCAACTGTCCCATCTCACAGGTATGACTTAATTTATATACAAATTATGACTTGATCTATTATTTACATACAGTGGACTCTAATCATTGGCCTATGTAGGATTTTGTATAAAAGGAGGTGAGGAGTTAATGAAATTTGAGAAACTAAGGACTTTTTCTCCGCCTAATAACTGGTGGAATAGGTGTGATGGTTTCAGGGGCGGATCCAGGATTTTTTTAGGAAAGGGGGGTGCAAATTAGGTAGATCCGACAAACTTACGTTAGGAACAAGTTTAATTAATGCAAACTTCCGTTAATTAGGTAAATTACACTACTTTAGACTACTTTACGGAGGTAACCCTCGCCCCCCCCCCCCCTTTCTAGATCCGCAACTGTTTAGTTTATCATTTTTTTTTCACGTCGTGATATTTATTTTCTCAGATTTTAGTTCCCGGTATACTTGAAAAGTCTAGTTACCTGTTTTAGCGGAGAGCCTAAATAAGACAAGTTTTGTTTTCAATCCATTTTTTCATATGAAATGTGCCGACCTTTCCTGAACTTTAAACAATTAACACCCTTATTCGAAAACATTTGCATTTTTTGAATTTAGATAGCATCCAAATACTTTACCCCCCCCCCCCCTATGTGCATATATATAGCCCAAATTATATATTTCCCATATATACTGTCACTTGTCTTTGTCTTGTCTCATGCTAAGCTGAAAAAAAAACTAATGAAAAAACCGGTTTTGTTCTCGAGTTTTACACAGCGTAAACTTGAGTGAGTGGCGCATAACACACAAGTACCAAAATTCCTTCCCCCTACGGAAATTAAACAAATTAAACTCAAATGAAATTCTCAAATTTGGAAAGCCTTATTTTCCCCGAGGGGGGGGGGAGTATTTTCCGGTGGGTATTTTCCGTTTTTTTTCACAGGGGGTATTTTCCAGAGGGTAATTGGACCGCTGATGGCAGATCAAATGAGAGGAGCTGTTTGTACGCGCCGATATAAATATATATATATATATATATATATATATATATATATATATATATAAATATATATATATATATATATATATATATATATATATATATATATATATATATATATATATATATATATATATATATATATATATATATATATATATAATATATATATATATATATATATATATATATATATATATATATCGGCGCGTACAAACAGCTCCTCTCATTTGATCTGCCATCAGCGGTCCAATTACCCTGGAACACGTATTTTGGCAGAAACTTTCTCAAAATGCCTTTGAAACTAACTTGAGACTTCAAAACCTATTTTTAATTCCTAAAAACATCTAATAATAACATTACACTACTAACTACCGATTTTCATGTATGTATTGGAATAAATTAATTTAAAATTAGTTTCTTCAAAATTAGTGTTCCAACGTTGAAGCCAAGTTTTGCGTCCAAGAGAAATCTGAATTGCCTACCCGTGAAGACATCTGATGCCGCTTATGTTTCTACGTTCTCTGGAGCACTCGCACCCCGGTCCGGGTTTTTATAATGGGTGAGATAGGGAATGATCATACTGGATAATTATATAAACTGTGCCATATACCTAGAAAGAATTTTTTTCTGACTTCAAACTATCCAAAGACTTTACCCCCCCCCCCCTATGTGCAAATATACATCCCAAATTATATATTTCCCATATATTCTGTCACTTGTCTTTGTCTTGTCTCACGCTAAGCTGAAAAAAAAACTAATGAATAAACCGGTTTTGTTTTCGAGTTTTACACAGCGTAAACTTGAGTGAGTGGCGCATAACACACAAGTACCAAAATTCCTTCCCCCTACGGAAATTATACAACTCAAATGAAATTCTCAAATTTGGAAAGCCTTATTTTCCCCGAGGGGGGGAGTATTTTCCGGTGGGTATTTTCCGTTTTTTTTACAGGGGGTATTTTCCAGAGGGTAATCGCAGGGGGGGGGGGGTAACGCCTAGAAACCTATTTTACATAGACAAATCCCATAATTTCGCATTTTTACCCCTACATCTATACGTAACATGCTATTTCCGGATTTACCTGTTTTTTTTTTTTTACTTTCCAGCCAGTCTGATTTAAGGCTTATTTTAAATTCTGACACAATACCATATGGGGCTGCAGGAATGACCAGGGACACATCAGATTTCTCTGGATGGGTTTTCCCTTAAAAACCCCATGCAAACTAATAAAGCTCGTTTGAATGAACCCTTTCTCAATTTTCTTTGACCATTGATTCCGTAGATAAAACACTAGCCTAATTGTGAAATATGTACTGAATGTTTTGATTTTGAACAGTACTGCTTCGGTCTTAACGATTCTCAGGTACTAACATACAGTTATTTATAACTATTCGACAAGTAGACCTTAATGTGCATTAAAGTACATAAGTATACCCAATATTTTTTTATTTTATTTTATGGTAAACAAATTGACAATAGGATATCCAGATTGTGACAATCTATCCTTGCTAGTGTGATGCTATTGATTTATGGTTTCTACTCATAAATCAAAGTATATAAATCTAGGTTAGATATTAGTTTAACATTAGTTCTGCAAGCTAATGTTGAAGTGAATAATTAGGTGAATAATTAGGCTAGATATTGGTTTTACATTAGTTTTGCAAGCTAATGTTGAAGTAAATCAATAAATTAGGCTAGATATTGGTTTTACATTGGTTTTGCAAGCTAATGTTGAATTGAATCAAGAAATATAGGCTAGATATTAGTTTTACATTAGTTTTGCAAGCTAATGTTAAAGTGAATAATTAAATTAGGCTAGATATTGGTTTATACGTATTAGTTTTGCAAGCTAATGTTGAAGTGAACCAGTAAATTAGGCTCGATATTAGTTTTAAATTAGTTTTGCAAGCTAATGCTGAAGTAAATCAATAAATTAGACTAGACATTAATTTTACATTAGTTTTACAAACTAATGTTGAAGGGAATCAATAAATTAGACTAGATATTAGTTTTACATTAGTTTTGCAAGCTAATGTTGAATTTAATCAATATATTAGGCTAGACATTAATCTTACATTAGTTTTACAAGCTAATGTTGAAGTGAATCAATAAATTAGGCTAGATATTAGTTGGCCTCCCCCAGGCAATTCAGCGTGTCCCCAGGTGGCGATAGGGGAACGCCCTGCAGATATGTAGGGTACCTGCAGAAGAGGCACAGACCAAGGGGAAACCTTGTCCCTGGGGGTCCATAATTGAAACTGGGGCACCCTTACCTGGGGTCATAAATACCGGTGGACGAGGACAGAGGCCCCTCTAATGTACCCCCAAAACGGCCTACTGATTTGTCCACAAGTCCAATGACAAACCCTCTTCCAGTAATGGGTTAAATTGCACGGTGATGCAGAACACCATCACGGGAGGATCCTCTATAGGAGGATCCTCCTATCGGAAGGGTAACTACCTTCCGGGAAGTTATGATGTTGGTAGACTCCGGGATAAGAATTTGAGAGAAACTTTCCAGGAACAGTTGAATACTAAACTTAAGAGTTTAAAATTTGATAATGTGGAAGATGGTTGGAATAATTTTAGAAAAATAATTTGTGAAGTTGCTGAAGGTGTCTTAGGGAAGAAAGCCATAACTGCAGTTAAGAATATTAGTGAAAAAGCTTTATGTTAGGTAGAAAGGAGAAAAGGGTTGTACAAGAATTACCTAAGAAATAGATTATACTAAAACAAAAGGAATGTAAAGAAAATTGAGAAAGCACTAAAATAAGAACTAAGGAGGTGTGAAATGGATGCCATGGATAAAATTGTCGAAGATCTGGAAGATGCAGCTAGATGGCATAACAGTAAAATATTGTACTGACATGTTAACAAATTTAGAGGGAGTTGTCAATGCGGACTTGGCCCAGTTAAAGATATGAATGGGGCCGCAATTAGCGGCATAAAAAACTAAAGAGAGATGGGCCGAACATTTTGAGAATTTGGTTAACCGAGATAGAGTTGAAGGAAGAGATACGTATAGAGGTAAATGAAAAAGTTTGTGATACGTTGGATGTGAAGGAAGATTTGTTTTGTGAGGAGGAATTAGCGACAGTACTAAAAGGACTAAAAAATAAGAAGGCTACAGGTGCTGATAGGGTGGTAAATGAGTTTCTTAAATATGGTGGCTCTGAGGTTAGAAATAAGTTACTGAAGATTATGAATATGATTTTTGAAAAAGGGGAAGTACCTAACGATTTTAGGAAAACTATAATTAAGCCACTTTATAAGAAAGATGATAAACGTGAGTGTGGTAATAATCGAAGGATTAGTCTGGTCTCTGTAGGTAGTAAATTACTTAGTAATATTATACTTTTTAGACTGAGAGATGCCGTAGACAATGTTTTAAGAGAAGAACAGTGCGGTTTTTGAAAAGGTAGAGGACGTGTCGACCAAATTTCCACTCTTAGGTTAATAATTGAGAAGTGCCTGAGTTTTCAAACACCTTTGGTCCTCAGTTTTATAGATTATGAGCAAGTGTTTGATGCTGTTGATAGAAGGGCTTTAGTAAAGGTTTTATCCTTGTATGGTACACCAGACAAATACATTAAAGTGATTAGTGCTATGTACAATAATGATACTGCTGCGATTAAGGTAGGAAATGAGCTTAGTTGCTGTTTTCGTATTAAATCAGAAGTTAAGCAGGGTTGTGTTCTATTCCCCTTTATATGGATTATTTTGATGGACTTTGTCTTAAGGAGCACAGGAAAGGCAATGGGAGACCACGGAATCAAATGGGGAGGAAAAAGTCTCCTGGACCTAGACTATGCTGATGATTTAATCATCCTATATGAAAGTGTGAGCACAATGAATGAAGTTTTAGAGGTTTTGCGAGTTTAGGGTGCTAGAATAGGTTTGAAAATTAATGTCAAAAACACTAAGTCACTAAGGCTAGGAATAAGTGAAGATGAAAAGGTGAAATTGGGTAATGAAAAGACTGATCGGGGGGACAGTTTAAGTTACCTTGGTAGAATTATTAGTAAAGATGCATTGTTGGAGAAGTGAATATGCCGAAAGTATAAGAGCCAAGGCTCAAGGTGTTTTTTCACAGTTAAAAAAAGTTTGGAAAAATAGGAAGATAAGTCTGCAAACCAATATTAGAATATTAGAAGGTACAGTGATGACAATGGTCAAATATGGCTCTGAAGCATGGGCGCTCCGAAAAGCGGATGAAGATTTGCTAGATGTTTTCCAGAGAAATTGCTTAAGGATTGTTCTGGGTACGCGGCTGACTGACCATATTTCAAACAATAGGCTATACGAAAAATGTGGTTCAATACCGCTCTCTAGGGCTATAATGAAAGAAAGGTTGAGGTGGCTAGGGCACGTTGTGCAGATGAAGGATGACAGATTGCCGAAGATTGTTCTTTTCGGCCAACCGTCTAGGGCTAAACGGAAAGCAGGTCGTCCTCGTCTTGGGTGGGAGGACGTCATAAAGAAAGATTTAAAGGAAATGGGTACTTCATGGGCGGGCATAAAAAGGGAGGCTTTGAATAGATTGGGATGGAGGAGGAGTGTGCGTAGCTGTGTTGGCCTCAGGCGGCTTGGTGCTGCGGTGAGTTTTTAATAGTAGTAGTATTCGCTATTTAGTTCCCATATGGCCGTGAGCCAAAAATGCTTATGTTTGCAAAATTGTAGGTGAAGAGACTAGGGGGGAGCGGGCCTAAGGGCCTGAAACATGGGGCAGCACATACTATGTCACCCGAAGAGGTACATATATTGCCCATTTCGACCGTTCAAAATAAAATGGCCTTATTAAAATTTGGATCCCATGCCACATGGAGTTGGTGGGGGGGGGGGGGGGACTTTGGGAGTTCAAGTGATAACTCTGGAGGATATTGCCCTCCTATCAGTTTTGGCAGTTGAACGTCATTTTCCTATCGAGTGAACCCGCCCCGAAATTTCTACGATGGTCCGATCTATATTTTGAGACAGGAAAAAAACAAGATACACATCGCTCTTCACTAAGTTAACTCCACTGCTTTTAGCATCATTTGACATCAGCTTTGACAATTGTATATTTATCAGCTGTATGGCTAGTTAGCCTTCACCACAGTGATTCTCTAGAGGCAACATTCCTAGACAAGATAAGGCTCGGCCAAGGGTCTTATACATATCCTCAGCAAAGATGGCGTTAACTATTAAACCGTTCCAGGCCATTACGTTATTGTTACTATTGTACTGAAATTTTGCGAGGCGATGCCCATTTTTGTATGACCAGCTCAAATAAATTTTTACCTGTCCAAATAAATAGGGGCCAGAAGAGGAGGAAGCCAATTTCGTCCAACTTCACAATGTGCATCTAAAAATAAGACAACTTCTCCTCTTGATTCGTGCGCACCTTTAGTCCTCGACCTAATTAGTCCTTCTCTTTCCCTGTTTCTTATAAGTCGAACTTTTCCCTTAAATTTTCTAATATAGTCCTCCAAGGGCCTTCCAAGGTTGGCTATAAAACAAAGAAATTTATTTTGAGCTTTTTAAATACATAGAAACCGCAAAAAAAATTGACATCGCATTACAGGTTAACAATACTAAAGCCAGGTCACCGAAAAGACAGGTAAAGACAGGGCAAGGGTTGTAAGGTATGCCCTAGGGGCATATTAGGTTTTTATAGAAAGCGTTGTCGTAGAAACTTCAAAAAAGGCTCGTTCGATTGGAAATTCAAAGGGCTAGTGCCCCATTTTAATAGTCGAAAGTGATTGAAGGGCAACTTACCCCCCTCTCACGCCCACCTTTTCCCAAAACACATGCAATGAAAATTTTGAGATAGCCATTTTGTTCAACGTAGTTGAAGTTCTGGAATTTAGGTCTTTGAGATTGATAACCCCAGCCCCCACAGCCCTCAGGGCAAGGGCTGTAGGTTATGCCCTGGAGGCATACAAGGTTTTTTTTTAGAAAGCGTTGGTGTAGAAACTTCAAAAAGAGCTCATTTGATTGGAAATTCAAATGGCTAGTGCCTTTTTTAATAGTCAAAGTGATTGGAAGGCAACTAGCACCCCTACCACGCCCATCATTTATCCATACACATCCAATCAAAATTTTAAGATAGCCTATTTTGTTCAAAGTAGTTGAAAGGTCCAGAGATTATATCTGAGAGGATGAAAGTTCCCCCACAGCCCCCAAGGTTAGGGTTGTAAGTTATGCCCCGAGAGCATATAAGGGTTTTACTGAAAGTTTTGTCGTAAAAACTTGAAAAAGGGCTCATTCAATTAGAAATTCAAAGGGCTACTGCCCTTTTTAATAGTCGAAAGTGATTTGAGAGCAATTAACCCCCGTCTCACGCCCACCATTCCCCAAACACATCCGATAAAAATTTGTAGATAGCCTTTTGTTCAACGTAGTTAAAACTTTTAGAAATTAGGTCTTTGAGGATGATAACCCCCTCAGAGCCCTCGGGGCAAGTGTTGTAAGTTATGCCCTGGGAGCATATGAGGTTTTTATAGATAGTGATGTTGTAGAAACTCCAAAAAGGGCTCATTCGATTGGAATTAGAAGAGCTTGTGCCCTTTTTAATAGTTGACAGTGATTGGAGGATAACTAACACCTCTCTCACACCCACCATTTCCCCAAACACATCCAATCAAAATTTTGAGATAGCCATTATGTTCGACGTATTTAAAAATTCTAGAAATTTCGTTTTTGAGGATAACACTCCCCCCACAACCCTCAGGGCAAGGGTTGTAAGTTATGCCCTGGGGGCATATAAGTTTTTCTTATAGAAAGTGTTGTCGTAAAAACTTAAAAAGGAATCATTTGATTGGAAATTGAGACGGCTAGTGCCCTTTTTGATAGTCGAAAGTGATTGGATGGCAAGTAACCCCTCTCTCACGCCCATCATTTCCCCAAACACATCCAATCAAAACTTTGAGACAGCCATTTTGTTAGACGTAGTTGAAAGGTCCAGAAATTATGTTTTTGAGGATGACAACCCCCTCACAGCCCTCAGGTCAAGGGTTGTAAGTTATAACCTGTGGCATATAAGGCTCTTATAGAAAGCGTTGTCGTCAAAACTTCAAAAAGGGCTCATTCAATTGGAAACTGAAAGAACTAGTGCCCTTTTTAATAGTCGGAAGTGATTGGAGGGCAACTAACCCCCCTCTCAAGCCCAGCATTTCCCCAAATACATCCAATCAAAATTTTGAGATAGCAAATTTCTTCAACACAGTTGAAAGTTCTGGAAATTATGTCTTTGAGGATGACAACCCCTCCCCCAGCCTTCAGAGCAAGGGCTGTAAGTTATGCCCTGAGGGCATTTAAGGCTTTTATTGAAAGCGTTGTCGTAGAAACTCCTAAAAGGGCTCATTCGATTGGAAATTGAAAGGGCTAGTGCCTTTTTTAATAGTTGAAAGTGATTGGAGAGCAACTAACACCCCTCTCATGTCCCCATTTCCCCAAGCACATCCAATCAAAATTTTGAGATAGCCATTTTGTTTAATGTAGTTGAAAGAACAGAGAAGTAGGTCTTTGAGGATGACAACCCCCTCAGAGCCCTCATGGCCAGGGTTGTTACTTATACCCTGGGGGTATATAAGATATTTATAGAAAGCGTTGTCGTAGAAACTCAAAAAGGGCTCATTTGATTGGAAATTGAAAGGGCTAGTGCCCTTTTTAATAGTCAAAAGTGATTGGAAGGCTCGACATTTTTATAGTAAAGATCGATGTGGGTAAAATGTATTATTCAATTCAATTCAATTCAAACTTTTTATTTCCTCCGAATACGAAGAGTAAAAAAGAAATAAATAAAAATAATAACCGCTAATCAAAAGGCCATAAAATTATTTTAAACTATATAACAACAAATACGCAAAGGCCTTCAATCAAAATTACCACACAAATTAACACTTCATTCAATAGATAATAAATTAACACTTCAAAAATTAAATGAAATAAAATAAATTAAGCTTCGTTCGCAGCTCTATATAAATTATGAGAAAAAACATTTAATTTGGATAAAAAATTCTTTTGCTTTTTCTCCAAAACATCAACAGGGTTTTTTATTTTATATGCATTCATTAAAAAAGTATTTGAATCAGATTTAGAAAAGCGGCAAAGGAACTTAGCAAAATTAAAAAATGTGGTTTTTACATGCGCAATATTACTAATTCTAAAAAACGGGAGAAGCGACTAAAAAACTAAAATTTGAGGCAAAGCGACTGTATTATATACCCGAGCCAGTGATTTCCGAGAAAGAAGATCGCGAAGACAATTACTGCCCCGAAACTAGACGCTATTCTACTTTTAACTGCTTTAGAAATAGAAGCACGGCTAGAGCTAAAGTTGGTCCATAAGGCACACCAAGATATAAAAAAGATTCCTAAGGTTTTAAAATACTATCATAAATACGAACAGAAATTTCTGAATTAACGAGATAATTAGCCTTAGGACCAAGAATTAAAAACTGACACTTTTCACGGCGAAAACGAAGTCCATGCTCACTAAAACCCTTTGCTAAAAAATCTACATTTTGTTGAAGTGACTGAAGTGATCGACTCAAAAGGAGTAAATCATCTGCGTAAGCAATCCACGACAGAACTAACCTTTACCACAAATAAAAGTCAACTGAATTTGATCAAATAGCCCCGAAACAGTAATATTGAAAATCAAAGGAGAAATAATGCTTCCTTGTCTCAGCCCCCAGCATAACTTAACATTATAATCACTAAACTGATTCTTCCACTTAATACGAATGCGAGAGGAGCCATACCACTTTTTTAAAACCAAAACTACTGGTAGTGGGACATTATTCTTCAGAAGCGCAGTCATAGCCCAAGAATGGATAATTGAATCATACGCCGCCGTAAAATCTAACGCAAGTGTATTAAATCAATCCCATTACTTACAAAAGGATATTATTCTTGAAAGGAGGGTATGAGCAACATCCATGCTTAGACCCTTGCGGAACCCAATTTGATTCAGGCCTTGGTTACAAGACTCCAGATACTTTAATAAAACTAACTAAAGAACTTTGCTAATCTGGCAAGAAACAGTAATTGGCCTGTAATCAGAACATCGATTCGTATTCCCTCCTTTTTTTGAAAGGGGTGAAGTGGTAGCACGAGAAAAGCTAGTTGGAAGAACTCCAGAAGAAAGAACAGTAGTAAAAAGAGTAGCGAGGAGAAGGATTGCTTTGGGGGATGCCCATTTTATATGGTTTGAATGTATACCATCATGATCAAAAGAATGCTTACTTTTTAGAGCTTTAATTGCTACCGTTACATCATCAACAGAAACAGATATGTTACTATTTGGGCGGGGCTTTGAAATTTCTTCCGATAATAAAGAGTCAAGCCGTGACTCAACTGCCGCATCACCGGATGAAAAAACTTGATTATAATGAGTTATCCAATCTTCTAGTTTCAGAGAACTATTAGAATCTGGTGAACAATTATTATTACGACGTCTAGAATTAACAAAACTCCAAAGCTCATTCTTATCACCAGTAATCCTTGAACCAATTTCATCTCTTATAATTTCATTATGCAAACGCGACTCGGCCCAAAAAACGCGTTTAGTTAACTTCATACCATCATAAAATGGTCCAGATCGCGGTTTTCCCGGGCAATTCCAAAGGTAACAAGCTTGAGATGCATTATTTTGGCTTTACCTTAAAATCGGGTTAAGGTTCCAACCTAAAACACGAAATCCACGACGGAAAGAATCAGTTCTAAATGCTTTATTAGCCCCGACTTTTAAACTATGAACAATTTCAAGGTAAAATAGATCAATATCAATTTGATCAACATCCTTAGAATAATTTACAATTATTTTTAGCTAAAAGTGCATCTGATTCTTCATGATATTTGCACATTTTTTCCCGATCCCAGATCATTTTATTTACAATTTGACTAGAACGAGGGATAATTTTAAAAGATGGAATTTGAATATTTAAATGAAAAGAAAGGTAAAAATGGTCACTAATAGGCATATCCAACCCAACATGAACAGGCTGTGGTAATAACGCTGCATTTGAAACAAGCACATGGTCTAGATTAGAGCAAGAACCAGAATTATGGACATACGTAAAACCCGCATCTTTTGAAACTATAGTCAAAACCAAAAACAAAGATAAAAGAGCGGAGAAGCGGACATCAGAGATAGCAATGTTGCAGTGAAAATCCCCGCAAATAAGCCACTGGAAATCTGATGGAACTTTCGCCAGAAATCGCGATAATTCTAAACATACAAATTTGAAATCAAAATCCGAATAAATAGTATGATAATTTGTTGGTAAATAGCACGAAAAAACAATAATCCCTGGGATTCGAACAGCAACAAAATATCGATTAACGGCAAACACGGAAACTGGAAAATTCTCTCGAATAAAAATTCAAACGCTTCCTGATGGGCGTCCACCTGTAGGTGTTGCTGGAGATATAAAATACTTAAACTGGTGCGACTGGCTCGAAACAAGATTAGTAGAGAGGTCCAGAAGATAATGCTCTTGCAGACACAAAATATCCAGATCGCGCAGCATAGAATGTAATACAAGTCGTTTATCATCAAAATTATTCATATTCAGAGATATAATCTTTGCACTAATAATTTTTTATTCTTTGCAAATTTTTCGGTTTACTGTTTGCAGCGAAAGCTAAATCCAGTATGCTCATGAGAACCACAATGGAAGCAACAAGGTTCATTCTGGCAAGGGTTGTTCCTGGAATGAGAGTGTCCACTACCAAGGCACTTGAGACAACGTTCCACGCTAGAGCAGACTGACGATATATGCTCTAGCGACCCGCATTTATAGCACATTCGCGGTAAAAACTTATAATCAGTAAGCCGGAAATGTTCGTAGCCAACGTGAATCCCATGACGCAAATAATGAGACTTGGCCGTCACCGAACGGAAGTATACACGATATGATTTCGAAACACCGATGCGCTGTATCTCTTCGATACCATGGTTAGAAGCACACACACTCTCTGGGTTGATCGGGAAGTCCACTATTGATAATAAACCGACAATTCTCGATTTGCGAACCTCAGTTTTACCGACCTTTTCATTCAAACAGGCTTTCAAGTTTTCGGCGTTTTGTCTTTTCGTATGAATGACCCATTTCTGTTGCTGGGATCCTGATTCCTTAGAAAGTGAAATCCGCACTATACCATCAGCTTCATCCAACGATTTCAGAAAAGCTTCACGCTTTAAGGGATCATCACAATCTTGTGGTGGTGAATCTACTACAAGACCCACTGTTTCTGACTCGTTATTCAGCGGAGGCCAGGATTTACCATTGAGTTTTTCTTTATTTATACAGCTCAAAACCTCGCTCTGTACTGCGTCACAACACTCTTTCACCAAAGCAGGAGTCTCTGCTACCTTACTTGTAACGTAATCAAGTTTATCAATTATGCTAAAAAGATGCCAGTCCCAGGTTTGAATGGCACGGCTAAAGTGAGTATTTTGATCAGTATCTATCGCAGGTATCGCATCACTTGCAGTCATAACAAATTTCAGATTTGGCAAGCGAGGGGTTGCATCCTCAGAAACACGAATGTCTAAAATATTCTGTGACAGGCTTTGCTTAGCAGAAGGGCCGCGACTCGCAAGGAGTTTATGCGTGGGATTTACTAGAGATGTTAGGAGGCTTCTAGCTTGATCAAGATGATCATAAGAATAGAAGTTTGTACATGAAGATATACAAGAGGTGGACGAAATTCCTGAATGTAGATAGTACCGGAAAAAACTTAAAACTGGTGAATAAACAAGAGTCTCTGAAGGGGCGGGATCTGCGGGGAAGCAGGTTTATCAGAAAATTTCTTGCAGCAGTCAGAGCACTGATATATTATAATACTGTCTTTCTCAATACTCTGAAGAATTTCACAGCGGTTATGGCAGAGGCGACCACAACCCCCAGCAGATGTGTTGCAAATAACTGTTCCTCTGGTTGCGAGGCTGAGGCTCTCTTTGCAAACTTTGCACCCTCTCTTGTACAACTTTTCAGAAGTCACGGCAGCCATTTATCAATTAATAATAATAACATATAAATATTAACTTGGTACTAGGCGCTAAGGAAATGCAAGGGGGCTACCTCAAACCACTACCCTGCCTTCGCCTGAGTAAAACTATTACCAGATAAAATCTCTGCTTACGGAAGGTGTTCTCCTCGGTGATCTTGTATCCAAAAATAACAGTTCATAAACGCTCACAATCTATCACCGCGGATCGCGCCAAAATTAATTTCATTTCACATAGCATCCTCCTTCGCGCAATTTAATTTACTGTAATTTATTTCAAACTTAATCCTTATTCCAAACTAAGTCACTTTTTAGACCAGGGCACTTCATATCCAAGTTGTCTTAGGAACTTCAAAAAGAACTCATTCGATTGAAAATAGAAAGGACTAATACCTTTTTAAATAGTCGAAAGTGACTGGTGGGCAAATAACCCTCATACCACGCCCACCCTGCTATTCGCCTACTATTCTAAAGAAATAAATTTCACCTTAAGATTAAATCAACATCCAATATTTTAATACCAATTCCCGAAAAGGCATGTCAGCAGTATCCCAAGAAACGATTGAAGGGTATTATGTTCAAACTTTCGGGGCTACTTCTGCTCGTAAAATTTAACCAAATCAAAATAGCGTAAGCGTATCTAAGCTATTCAAGAAAGTAAAACAGATTTTTTCTTCCAATGGTGTCAAGTTTTCTATTTCAGGTCAACTAGAGGAGGTATCAAACTAAATTAAACACTACTATTTGTGTCCAGATTTTTAAAAGGGTGTATGTTGTTAAAAATTGAAGGAAATTTTTCTCCAGCATACAAATAGCAGGTCAAACTATAGTCTTAAAAAAACAAAAAGATTTAAAGAATTATTTTCTTTTTCCCTGAAAAGATTATGCCAATATAAAACGAACAGAAATTATTAAAAAAAAACTTTTCCACAAAATAAGTTTTTCAAAGAGATGTAAAGAACTCCATTAAACCAAAAATAAGCAAAAATAAAATCAAATAATCTACCAAGCGTGAAACTACCACAAATCTGCATCGATAAATAAATGAAACTCAAAACAAACAGAAATAACCGATTACAATAAATAACCAAGTGAAACTCAAAACAAGCAGAAATTAACATGAGTAGGGCTCAAAACCCCTATGTCTTCCCAAGGCCAGAACATAATTTGCACTTTCCTGAAAAAAATACAAATGAATGTGCATTGTCAGTTTAATATACACATACTGATGTACAGTAATCAAAATGTTAATTTTATTTGATTTATTAAAGTTATAAAAGTAAAAACATTTATATTTTTATCATTATTGGCCATTTATCATTTATTGGCCATACACCCGTTTGTCGTCTTTATATTCACTTCTTTGTTTTTTGTCATGGCTGGCCAGTTCGGCTTTAGATATTTTATAAGTAAGTGTTGTACTAAGTGTCGTAGAAGTGTTGTCACTAGTATTAGAAGTGTCATTTCGTACTTCTCATATAGAAGTATTACTTACTTCTTGTCTGTGTCCTGGGTCAGGAAACCCCATCAGTCTCGAAAGGGTTAGGATATTTTGCGTGACTGTGTAGTTTAAATTTCATTTGATATCTTTTTCAATCCTGTCTGATATTTGTGCCTCCCCATAGACTAGTCTGTGCCTCCCTAGGGACAGTACTATATAAAGTACTACAGTACTTATATAGTACTTTTAAAGTACTAAATAGTATTTTAATGGTATCAAAGGGTTTATGTTTTAGTTTTACTGTTTATTTTCACTTGATTTGGGAAAATTGGTTCCAACTTTGCCCCCCCCCCCCAGTATTTTGACGAAATTGCCTCCCTGTCGCACTAGTGTGGCTTTTCATTAGTGTGGGCACTCATATCTTCAACAAAAGTAGTATTTTCACTGACACCCCGCTTGAATATGTCAAACAATGTGGGGTTTTCACCGGTGCGAGTTCTCAGGTGTTTAGCAAGACGTCCATTCTGAAAACAAAAACTCTTAGACGGCATACATGCTAGTTACTTCACGACCTTGGGTTCCCAGGTGTGCAGCAAAATTGCTATTCCGAATAAATCTGAGCTTTCACGTGGCATACTTGAACAGATTTTCATCGATTTGGGTTCTAATGGGTTATGCAAGAGTAATATTTTCACTAGAACCTCCTAAAGTATAATATGTCTAACGTACAGTTTAATTAATGTGGTTGTAAGATGTTTAGCAAGAGTATTATTCCGAGAAAAGCTCTGCTTACAAATGTCACACTTCTACGGCTTTTCACCAGTGTGAGTTCTCCGATACCCGATAAGAACGCTATTCTGTTTAAATCTTCGCTTACACACGTCACATATTTATGGCCTTTCACCAGTGTGGGTTTTCAGGTGTTCAACAAGAGCCATTTTTTTACTGAAATCCTGCTTACATTTGGCACACTAGTAGGGCTTTTCACCGGTGTGCATTATCACATGTTGAGTGAGCTGACCATTTGTACAAAAGCTCCAGTTGCATGTAAAGCACTATTCTGTTTAAACCTTCGCTTACATACGTCACATTTGTATGGCCTTTCACCAGTGTAGATTCTCAGGTATTCAACAAGTTTTCTTTTGACTGAAACCCTTTTTACATTTGGCACACTTGTAGGGCTTTTCATCGGTGTGTATTTTCATATGTTGAGTGAGCTGACCATTTGTAGAAAAGCTCCCAGTTGCATGTAGAGCACTTGTATGGTTTTTCACCGGTATGGGTTCTCATGTGTACGGCAAGACTATCCTTCCGACTAAAACTGAGCTCGCATACGTCAAACTTGTGCGGCTTTTCAGGTGTTTAACAAGAGTACTCTTTAGACTGAAACCCCGTTTACATTTGGCACACTCGTAGGACTTTTCACCGGTGTGTATTTTACATGTAGAGTGAGATTACCATTTGTACGGCAAGACTATCCTTCCGACTAAAACTTGAGCTCGCATACGTCATACTTGTCGGCTTTTCATCCGTGTGAGTTCTCCGATGCTTGATAAGAGCACTATTCTTTCACCAGTGTGGATTCTCAAGTGTTCAATTTTTTTACTGAAATCCCGCTTACATTTGGCACACTTGTAGGGCTTTTCACCGGTGTGTATTTTCACATGTTGAGTGAGCTGCCCATTTGTAGAAAAGCTCCAGTTGCATGTAGAGCACTTGTATGGTTTTTCACCGGTATGGGTTCTGATGTGTACGGCAAGACTCTCCGTCCGACTAAAACTGAGCTCGCATACGTCACAGTTGTGCGGCTTTTCCCCAGTGTGGGTTCTCAGGTGTTTAACTAGATTACATCCTTCTGACTAAAACTTGAGCTCGCATACGTCATACTTGTGCGGCTTTTCACCCGTGTGAGTCTCCGATGCCTGGTAAGAACACTATTCTGTTTAAATCTTCGCTTACATACGTCACATTTGTATGGCCTTTCACCAGTGTGGATTCTCAGGTGTTCAACAAGAGTTTTCTTTTGACTGAAACCCTTTTTACATTTGCCACACTTGTAGGGCTTTTCATCGGTGTGTATTTTCACATGTTGAGTGAGCTGACCATTTGTGGAAAAGCTCCAGTTGCATGTAGAGCACTTGTATGGTTTTTCACCGGTATGGGTTCTCATGTGTACAGCAAGACTATCCGTCCGACTAAAACTGAGCTCGCATACGTCACACTTGTGCGGCTTTTCCCCAGTGTGGGTTCTCAGGTGTTTAACTAGATTACTCTTTACACTGAAACCCCGTTTACATTTGGCACAT
Source organism: Artemia sp. Qi Xiang Cuo (assembly GCF_049724085.1). Classification (NCBI taxonomy): domain Eukaryota; kingdom Metazoa; phylum Arthropoda; class Branchiopoda; order Anostraca; family Artemiidae; genus Artemia; species Artemia sp. Qi Xiang Cuo. Next base: position 22,193,561 of record NC_142800.1, read on the forward strand.
TTTTAGGACTTTTCACCGGTGTTTATTTCAACATGTAGAGTGAGATTGCCATTTTTGTAGAAAAGCTCCTGCTGCATGTAGAGCACTCGTATGGCTTTTCACCGGTGTGGGTTCTCATGTGTATGGCTAGATTACTCTTGTAACTAAAACTGCGCTCGCACACGTCACACTTAAATGGCTTTTCACCCGTGCGAGTTTTCATATGACTTGCTATGTCCTCTTCATTTTCGTCTGGTTGTTTCTTTAGCTGGTTAGTCAGCTTCTTTGTGGCTTGATTATCATCAAAAATGTCTACTGATGAGATGATTTTATTCGATAGCTCAGTTTCAGTTGAGTCCGCTTGAAACCGATTCAACTGATTGGTTTCATTAAAAAAAAATGATCACATGGTTAGAGGCTTGTTCATTTATTAAATTCATCTTTGAAGATTCAAACACTAACCAACTCCCTTTTCGTTGAGCTTCAAGTTAAAGTTGAGAGGCATTGGTAAGGATGGATTAATATTAAAGAAAAAAGTTCTGCTCACACTAAAACATATTACTAAATTATTTTAGATTCCATGAGAAAAAGAAAAATTATTTACTTTAAGGATTTTGATTATATACATAACGACACTAAAAAATTCTTAACTGTGTTCATTTTAATCAAATTCGTCATTAATTACGAAAGTCAATCTTAATTAATTATCATGGCTGTAGCAGTAACTGCAATCTAGTAAAAAACAAATTAAAATTTAATAAGGAAAACGTTTGCAAGAAAACGAAAAATGACAAATGTTTCCCATGTAACATTACTTAGAAGATAGTAACTTTCACTCAGATGCATCTGACAATTGATTTGTAATTACAGGAAGAATTTTTCGAATTAAAAAAACTGATACCTTTAAAAAATGATGTACAGTAAAATAAAAGTATGCCAATAACTAATTGATTTTTAAAAATTAATCAACATAAAATCTCATATTATAATGTCTATTTCAATGACGTCATTCCGAGATCAGAACAAATTAAAAACGAAAGTGAAGAAAAAAACATTTGCGTTTAGAAGATTTGCGACAACGAGGATGAAACGAAATGAAAACACAAAAGTTTAAAGAAATGCTGCATAAATATTAAAGCCATAATAGTATAAAATTCGGTGATGCCTAGAATAATTCTGCAGTCTTTTTACGAACCCTGGAGAAAAAGGCAAACAAACAAATAAACACACATCCGTGATCTTTCTTCTGACAAAAAATAAAAAATTCCACACTATTTGCAGATAGAAGCTTGAAACCTCTACCGTAGGGTTCTTTGGTACGCTGAATCCGATGGTATAATTTTCATTAAAATTATATGACTTCGAGGGGTTTTTCTCCCTTCTTTCGAAAATCAGACAAATTTTCTCAGGCTCGTAACTTTTGATGGGTGAGAGTAAACGAACTGTTTAAAATAAAGCGATTCTGAACTTAATAACTTTTCAGTTTTTTTCATTTCCGAAAAAGACCTGTACTTATAAGAAAAGGAAGTCGGTAGTATTCTAATATTGCTCTCTACTAAGCTTCAAACTTTTTGTTTTCCTTTTAAGGTTTTTGAACTGTTGTAATCTCTTGCTAAAATATATAAAAATGATTTTGCAATTACCAGGTTATTGCTCTTTATGCAATTTAATATCTTTTCATACAGAAGTCTGTTCAAAGATATTTGATTATTACAGTCTATTACGTCTATTACGTTGTCTGATTTCTAACAACGATTTCTACTAAGCTTCAAACTTTTCGTTTTCTTTTTTAAAATTACTGAATTGTTGTAATCCCTTGTCAAAATACATGCAAATATTTTTACAATTACCAGAAGAAAAGAAATCTGTGTGAGTGAAGCCATTTTTATATACATCAGTTTGTGGAAAAATTAAGGACTTTCATGTATGGAAAAACCGACACTACAGGACTTAAGAAGCAAAAAACTGGTGAACTCCAATATGCTCTTGTGCATTTTGACAATGTATCGCAACAAATCAAAAACCATGACAAAGATAACCACAAGTTTGAATATTATTATATCTTATTGTTAGAAATACACCATTACCGAATTTATTTCCTTATATGTATAAACAATGTCTTTTTAAGACATGAAAAAAAGTTGAAAAATTTTCCAAGTCGAGTTCAGAATAGTTATAGTTATTATGTAAACTGCAAAGATATTTACGGTGCCTGAGCAATAATTTAAGTTTTTTCATTCAAAGTAGAAAAATACCTGAAAATTTTAAAATTAGTTTTGTTTTTTGTTAGGCTTTAACTACTCGACACGTGATTTTGTTAGTATAACTCTAAACTTTGAAATTGTTAATAAATATCTAAAAATGAATGTTGGACTTACCGTTGTTGATAATTGTAAAATAATATTTGATCAAATTAAAACCGAAAAGAAATTCAGGTATGTAATTTACTACATAAAAAATGAAACCACTGTTGAAGTAGAAAAAACTGGCGAAAGGAATGCCTCATACGATGATTTTCTGAAAGACCTGATGGTTGAAAATGGTGACGAAAAGGAATGTCGATATGGTGTATTTGATTTTCAACACACCCATCACTGGCAAGGGACATCAGAAACTATTTTGGAAAAGCTGATTATAGTCGGCTGGTGCCCGAACGAGGCTAGGGCTAAGAAGAAAATGCTATATGCTTCAACCATGGATGCTTTGAAAAGATCTCTAGACAATCATCTCCAATATATACAGGCAACAGATTACAAAGAAGCCTCTTACGAAACTGTCGAGGCTAGACTTAATTCTACGGTCCGTTTTTGAAACAGCCCGCAGATATTGGTGATATTCTAAAAATACAACAGACGACCGTAAATATGATATCATGCAGGAGGAAAAAATTCTAACATCTATAAAAATGACCGTTCTGATTCTCATTCCACTCGACCTCCTTTTTGTACTCTGCCTCATACTTCTATACATAAAAGAGCCCTTATGGAACCATTTTCCCAAGATGAATTCAGTGCAGGACTAAATTCACTGTCTTCCACAGGACTTGATGGTATTCATATTAAATGGATTTTTGAGTCCCAAGAGGTTTTCCATACTTCCCTCTTAAGTCTGTATAATCTTATTTAGACTAGCCAAAAGTTCCCAGATGCTTGGACAATTGGCCGGCTATTTCCTTCTTTAAAATCTTCTTACCCATCTATTGACCACAAGTCTTACCGACCTATATCTGTTTTACCTGCCTTCATTAAAGTCCTTGGAAGACTTATCCTATCAAGAATTGAATGGTTTGCAGAATTTAATAATCTCTTTCCAAGTGAACAAACGGGCTTCAGAAAAGGACATGGCTCTGTGGATATTATCACCCGCCTTGAAATTGATGTTTGTAACTCTCTTAAAACCAGATACGTCACAATGCCAGTTCTATTTAATTGGTCAGATGCCTAAGGAAATGCAGTCCGTGATAAACTGACTGATCTTTTAATTAACCTTGATTTTCCTTACTCTTTCATAAGTTTTATGAAGTCCTTTTTAAGTGATTAATGTAAAAAATAAACAAAACTACTATTAATAATTAAGATGATATTTATGCAGTTTACATAATATCTTTAGCGATTTTGAACTGAGAACTAAAATAAAATACAATTTATTTGAATTTTTCTTTTTGTTTGAAACTTATTTGAAATTTTCCAATTCTATGACCACGAACTGTTTGATTTAATACTTCAGTTACTTGGGTTACAGTTCGTTCCTTAATGTAATTACAAACAGGAAAAGCCTATGGCTTTTTCTTAATTGGAATAGTAAGAAATGCCCTGGATAAAACCTAAGATTAAGACATCGTTCACCAATCTTTAACATGATCAGCATAAAAATCCGATTCTTTTTATGTATCTATTGGTATCAAAATTGCGTTTTTTTAAAGTTTCGGTTACCATTGAGACGAGTCATTCTTACAACACAGTTCGTTACAAAGAACTTTTTGATTGTTTCACAAATCAAATATCTTTGAAAAGACTGCAGTATGAAAAGAAATCAAAAATGTATTTTTTTGTAAAAAGTGATTCTATTTTTTTATTTTTTTTTTTTTTGATTAAAAAAGGCACTAACTTTTAATTTACGTTTTAATGAGCCCTCTCGCGACATTCTAGGACCACTGGGTCGATACCATCACCCCTGGGGAAAAGAAAAAACAAACGAATAAACCCGCATCCGTTATCTTTCTTCTGGCAAAAAAATACCAAATTCCACATTTTTGCAGATAGGAGCTTGAAACCTCTACTGTAAGGTTTTCTGATACGCTGAAACTGATGGTGTGATTTTCATTAAGATTCTATGACTTTTAAGAAGTGTTTTCACCTTTTTCGAAAATAGGGCAAATTTTCTCAGCCTCGTACCTTTTGATGAGTAAGACTAAACTTTATGAAACTTAAATATTTAAATCAGCAATAAAATCCGATAATTTTGATGCATCTATTGATATTTAAATTCCGTTTTTTAGAATTTCGGTTACTACTGAGACAATTCGCTCTTACTATACAGTTCGTTACCACGAACTGTTTGAAAATTCTCTCTAATCGTTGGGGTTTTCTTTTAGAATTACCCCCCTCCTCCCCTCTCTCTCACTCGCTTTCTCACTCTTCTTGTTTGTTTGTGAGCTAGCGTCATATTTAAGGTACGATTCTTTTGCATATAGTACACGTAAAACCCTATCTTTCACATTCTCTAAAAAATAGTATAAAACAAAATGGAGAGTTTTCTTTTAAAGAATTATATAATTTTAAAGAGTAAAAGAAGAATTCAAAAACCAAGAACTACTTCCTTTATTTGATACCACAATAAATATGCACTTGATTGAGAGTTTAACCTTACCCAGTAGTATATAAGAATTATTAGCCACTTCAAAAACCTACTCTCATCAAGAGGGTTACTGACAACTTACCAGCTCTCATCAAACTACCCTCATCTCGTCTACTATCATGAAAGAACACTGATCCGCATGACCCCTAGACTTTTCCGGAGCCTGACGTCGTCATCATCATTTTCATTGCTGCTGTCGTCAACTCTGTCACTAGGGAGTGTTATTGTCGTCCCTTAACTGAAATCCTTACTGTATTACAAACATGGGAAAGTCTAGGGTTTCTTTTAGTTGGAATAGCAAGGGATGACCTGGCTACAACCTATGATTTTGAAATCATTGATAAATCTTTAATATTAAATGATAATCTTATTTTAGTTACTGTAGGTTGGAAGTTATTTCTTTACTGTAATATGGTTATGACGTCATTAATGAATCTTTAACATGAAATTTGCAGTTTTTCGTAAAAAAATTGATTCTATTTTAAAAATAATTTGTTTTAATTACAAAAGGTTTTTAACCCCATTAATTTCCTTTAAAATGAGCCATTGAACAACTCTCTACGATGTTCCAGTGCAAAGCTATCTGTGGAAGAAAAAAAGAAAAAAAAGATGCCGTTTAGGCAGAATGCCATAGTAGCTGCACTTTTCTTGATTTTCAAGCCAATATATTTCCCTTGCTGTTCAAGCCAAGGGACAGAAAGTTTCCTATATAGGGGTTTCAGACAAGGCAATTCTAATGGTGTACTTTTGTTTTGATCTGACTCTTTTTTAGGAGTTATGGATTTTTATATTTCTTAAAATTGGAAGTGATCGTCTCTTACTAGGTTGCTAGCTACCGCTGCAACCCAGATTACTATAAAGAATCCTGAACATTTCAGTTACCAAGGGCAAGAGTTCATTGTTTACTATAAAACTTTTCAAAAGACACTTGTTTTATATTTACTTTCAGTTACTATACACCGTGATTTGTTCTTTACTAGGTTTCAAATATCTCTTAATGCATAACAATGATGTACCCATTTATATTCTTTTACGTAACCATAGGCTTCTTATCGTTCTTTACTATAAAAAAAAAAACTTGATGAAACTTAAATATTTAAAATCAGCATAAAAATTCGATTCTTTTGATGTATCTATTGATGTTGCGATTCCGTTTTTTAGAGTTTCGGTTACTATTGAAAGAGTAACTCTTACTATACAGTTCGTTACTACGAACTGTTTGATTTCTATATGCAGCAATTTTCTTTAAAATGAGTCATTAAACTGCTCTCTATTATGACAATTATCTACCAACGATTATGACGTCATTAATCAATCTTGAACATGAAAATACAGTTTTTTCGTAAAAAAACTGATTTAATATTAAAAATTGTTCTTGTTAATTACAAAAGCTTTCTAAATACAGCAATTTTCTTTAAAATGAGCCATTAAACAGCTCTCTATCATATTCCAGGGCACTCAAACGCACAATATGAGTTTATGTTGCTCAGAACAAAGCGGGGTCCAGAATTGGCAAAAACAGTTTTCCAGGATTTTTGTAGAGGGATCTTTGAGATTAATGAAAGAAGACTCTAGGAGTGAAGGTTTAGTCCAAATTGTTTAGCCTAAGAGAATCAGATCTGATAAAGGCACTGAGAAATTTTCTGAGGAATCTTTTATTTCAATACATAAAATCCTATAAGAAAAATACCCTAAATTGTATCGGCTTAAAGTCCATTAACTCTTTTAGGAGAATTCAACCCAAGCCCCTTCAAAGCACGTATATAGGGGAGGAAGCGGGCTAGAAGACTGGTCCCTTCCCAAACCTAGTGTTTTTGCTTCTTTTCCATTGAATTTGATTCAATTCATCCTTTTTGCTGCTCTAGCGAATGTAACTCCTTAAAATACACTTCCTTCCCGAAATAATATTCTGCATACCTATCCACCTCTATCCCTCCCCCTTGGCTATTCAAATGCAAGTATATTGTCCAAAAACTTCTCGGTTTTGAGTTTCATGCAACGTACAAAGTTATTCTGCACCATTTAGTGGTGTCTGAGAAATTTCTGCGTAATAAAACTGCTATAACCTTACTTTTTTTTTGCACAGAGTGCTGAGTTTTCAGATATCATTAAAAGATCTAAAGCCAAACTAGCCAGTCATGACAAAAACAAAAGATAATTCTCTAAAATTTACAAAACCTCTGGAAAGTTTTACTTCAGCTCCAGCAGAACTTATCTTTTATAATCCGGGCTATTGGTCAGTTCAAGGAAGCAAAAGTCATTTCCAATAATAAAGGTTTCACTCAATGGGCTGTTGAAGCATTAGAAATGAAAAAAAAAAAAAAAAATTCGCAGGTTTGTCAATTAATACAGGTTCATGTAACATAGATAGGCCCATTGATCCTATTTATGATACTATTTTAAAAAATAAAGTCTTGCAAAATATCCAAGCGATTAGATCAAATAAAAAACCTAAACGACTAGCAGCATCAAAAGCTTTGCATAAAATTATGTCGCAATAATATATTCTAGTTCATTTGTTATTCTAACACTTCTAATCCAGTTAATTTTCTGGTTTCATGAGGATGGATGTCAAATTATATAAGTAAGCATTTGTATATTATATATTACATGTTAATCTATTTTAGGTGTATCTATATTTTTTATTTTTATTAATAGTTTCTATTTATTTTTTTCTACGCTGAAGACGCCATGTTGTAAACGGGCGAAATATTCTTTTGATTTTTATTGTTTCTCTTCGTTATCATTTACTGGCCATAGACCCGTTTGTCGTCTTTATATTCATTTCTTTGTTTTTGTCAGATATCATTTCAAGAACCAAGCAATTAGCATGCTTATGAATTGGAATCCATTTGTGTTGTAGAGAGAAGAGAAGTCTCACCAAATCACTTGTAGGTACTGGGCCTAAAAAAAGATCTCCTTTGTTGACGCTTCCCTTTTTTTACAAAATGTGGATAAGTTTAACGTCTAATCAGCAGGAAAGCAGGACACAACAAGCATTAGTAGGGGGTTACTTAACATTAATTTTCACCTTCAGACCATCACTTGAGGTTATTTTTAAAGCATACGCCAGAGAAATAAGGTAAATGTCATTATGAGAGAAATAAGGTAAATGAAGCTATTAACTGATCGAATATACCCATATTTCACCTAAATTTTGATACAGAATTCAAGTTTGTGACACAGACTAAACTGTGACACAAACACGATGAAACACAGACTAAAACTCTTAAGAATAAAAAATACCAAAGAGCTTAGGTTTAGGTCTTCAGATTTCTCAAAAACATTCAGAATAGCTAATATAGCCAAATATACTGAACTAACAGTATTGTGATGAATATATTGAGCTCAATCTGCAACTATAATTTTTTTTTTTAAAAGATTAGAGACTCTAGGCTAATCCATATGAAGAATCAAAGTTTGCATATTAAATTCCTTTTTTTTTGCCATAAAAAACATACAGTTCACATTTAACGTAATGGTAACAGACTAACACCTTTGAGAAGCTTAGATCGTTTGAACAACCAGCAAATTAAAGAGGAAATAAACAAATAAAAAGAAAGAAAATAAAAGTCAAGAAATGATATCATATTATAATCTTGCCTTTGTCGCTAAAGTCATCAACTAATAGAACCTCTTCTAAAAATTGGGGTGGTGAGCGGTCAATAACGGTGTGAACTGTCCTTAACAGGGTAGACCATCCTTCGTTGTGAAATACAACCACAACCGAAGTTTTTGGCAGATCTTCAGGATATTCCCAGTACTGGCACCTATTCAAAGAAGAAAAGGATTAAAATAAAGGCTGAATTTTGACAGTAATGGGACAAACACATGTATTACATTTAGAAAAAGAATAACAAAAGCTATGCTGAATATTTGTACATTTTTCTCTCAATTATATTTCTATTCTCATTTTGTCTTTCAATTTTGGAAGACTTTTTTTCCAATATAGAATTGGAAGTCCATACCTTAAACTCAAAATGTTCGATTGATCAGTCTTATGCATTACTGTGCCTTGCTCAATTGTCAAGATATGCAGAACTGTCCATATTTTTCAAAATATTGAAAATTAAGCCGAATTTTCAAATATCTCATTTTATCCTGTGCTATAAAGTGGTGAGTTCAAGCTTGTGTTATTAAAATCAGTTTGAGCGCTAGAATAAACATTCCATGCTATTGAATTCCTTGATATGAATTAAACCAATTTAATTCCTTAATTAAACCAATTAAGTTGATAATTAAACCATCTAATTTCCTTGTTTTTTCACCTCTCTTATAAAATTTATATAATATTGCATATTACTGCCACCATAGACAAATTTTACTTCGCATAAATAGAAAACGTGCAGTGATTACTTTTGAGTTTCTGACAAGCAAAACGAGGGTTTTATTACATTACAAGTTCAGCTATCAAATTCATTAATTAACCAAGGGGTCCTTTGGGTTAACCTTGCCCCCTCCTCCACCTGTGTACAGGATTAGGATGATGTGTAACATCTGCCTGAACCCTTTGAGAAATTCTCTTATAGGAGACTTAAGGCCAAAGAAGACAGAAATAAATAAAAAATACTTAGGAATTACTTATACTTAGGACTTCTATCATATAGTAGTGGTTCCTAACCAGTGGGTTTTGACTCCCAGGGGGAACACTTAGCCATTTTTGGAAGTACGCTTAAGTCCAAAGATCACATGTCAACGACTAAACAATCTCGAGTGGTAACAAATGTTTGTTTGTGGAACTCAATGTTTTGTAACCGAGCAGAGACAAAGGATTGAGTGCAAGAAAAAAAATCATTTGCTTTGTTTGTCGTCTAGATGATACAACCATGATGACCACACATAAGGTTCGAGTACATTATGAGAGTATAATGGCTACAAGCCGGCTTTTTCGCAAGCAGCTCTTGAACTAGTCCAGAACACTCCATGCACTCGCTCTGTTATCTGCTTAGAAAAACACTTTGGAAAAATTTGAACTGCCAGCGACTTTACAAGCCACTCGCCGGCTTTTGAGTGAACAAGCTTGTACACTAGCCACCTGTAATCAAATTAGCTTGTGCAAAGAGTAATTTAGAGTAACTAACCTTAATAGCAGTCGCCAACACGTGGTTTCTATAATCCTGCTACTTGGCTAATGAGAAAACAGAACATTTTGTGTACTCCATTACTAGCCCCCTCGCCATCTTTTTATAAGCGGGTTTGTTAGCTTGTAAACTCGCCTCATGTACTTGAGGCTATGACTCTATATCTTATAGTCAACACAATCTGGAGGCGGTATTTTGGTATCTACATATTATAACCCTGATTTTAAAGAGAAAATTATCGCTGAATCTTTAGAGATTGTCCTCTTCATCGATTCCTTGGCAGTATGTGCTCCTTCACTTGCATTTTCTGAAGACTAAAAGACCGCAAAATTGCAAACGGTAAACACATTAGGAAGGCGATATGTTCATTCTTTGAAAGGAATGGCTTACAACCAAAAATTTTGTGATGTATGTATCGATAGAGCACCAGCCACACTTGAATCAAGGTTGGGCTTTCAGACTAAACTCAAATGAGCTTGCAATGTAAGCAAAAGAATGCGCTGCTTAATTCGTCGATATGCCCTTACTACCAATACTCTTCCAAAACCTCTGCAAGAAGTACTGAACTTTTTGATGACAATTTTATGGAATGCCAATTACACAAAATCTAACTTTCTCAATACTCACCTGTCGAGAGAACTATGCAACAATATGAAATTTCATGACAAATTTCTTCTGTGCTTGAAAGCTGTTTGCTGGTTATCAAAAGGAAATGTTGTCCACCAAGACTTTGAAATAAAAATTGAAATCAAACGGTTCTTAGAAATGAAAGGAAAGCCTGAGTTTTTTAGATACTTCAACGATGAGACTAGGATCCAAAAAGTAACTTATTTATTTAACATTTAGAAGTGGATGAACTTAAAACTGTAAGGTAATGAAATTCACATTACGTACATGAAAGATGAAATACAGGCTTTCACATTAGAGTTGCAAAAGCAACGCCGAAAAGTATATCTTGAAAACTCTAGTGTGATTGAACACCTTTCCACTGAAACTGAAAAGTTGGCATCAAAAATCGTAGATAATGTAAAGAATAAAATTAATAACCACCTCTAAGCCCCTGAATCCGTGATTAAGCATTATTTCCCGAAATTCGTTGAACAAGAAGCTGTTTTATTTCGAAAGCCATTCCCTGTATCCTTAAACGTTGCCAACATTCTTGATGAAGTAAAGAACAGATTTCTAAAGCTACAAATAGCCCTTAGCGAATGATATATTTCATGAAAAACCTTTGCTTCAAATTTGGTGTGCAATGCATCATTTTTATCCAAAAGGTTCTACGTTTGCCTTTTAGATATTGACACTGCTTATTTCTACTTACCCCTGTAAAAGAGGAATTTCAGATCTTTTGCAGATCAAGAACAAAGCCAGGAACAAGCTGGATATTCAAGATTGCATAAAATTGTTCTAAACAAACATAACACTAATAACCATAAATAGTAACATATAAAAAAACAACACTAGAAACATAACACCGAAACCATAAATAGTACTACACAAAAGATATATCACAAATAATTATAACACTTGCTAACAGAGGCAAGTTCAATCACCACATTAATAACTAATACTAAATGGAAACATCCCCAGAAAAATAAACAAAACTCTTCATTTTTGGTTTTAATCTTTCAAAGACCAAAAAAGGTCACGAAAATCGTCATGAACCCAAAAGGAGACCAAAGTTATACCCCAGAAGGCTTGGTGTTTTAAGAAGAAAATGAATAAAAAGAAAATTTCATTGAACAATAAATTCACAATGACAAAAAAATCAGCTTCAACGGTCTCCCCCGCAAGGCTCCTTGGCCAGGAAAGAACAGGAGAAAATATAAATGTTGAGAATGGGTGAAACTGCGTTTTACTGAAAATTAGACTAACTTACTTTTATTTATTTTCATTTTTTGCCCAAAATATTTTTCATCTTGACAATTAACTTTTAAGAACATACACAATCGAGAGTTGAGAGTGAGTTGTGAGTCATTTTATTTAACAATAAATTCACAATGATAAAAAAATCAGCTTCAGCAAAGTATCCCCCATAAGGCTTCATGGCCAGGAAAGAAAAGGAGAAAATATAAATATTGAGAATCTGTACAACTGTGTGTTATTAAAAAATTAGCCTAATTCACTTTTATTTATTTTTATTTTTCTGCTCAACTATTTTTCATTTTAGGAATAAATCCTTAAGAAACATACAGTTGAGAATTTACTCAATTATCAAATGCATCAAATCTTTACCACATTCACTCAGAACTTAGCTTTACATGTTTTCGCTAAATTTTTTATGGGTAGATAGTGGAGGGTGGAATGGGTTTCCTAGGGGACGACACTTTCCATCTATGCCCCTCCCCTCAAGCTACACCGATTGGCAGCTATAAGCTGATTCTAATCTAGAGCTCTGAAACGGGCTCATTTTCATACAATTTTATAAACTTGTTATTTCTGATAACCAAATGTTTACCCTAAAACGACACAAAAGAACAAAAACAAGGAGAATTTTTGGCCCGAGGACAAAACACGAAAAGAGCAGATACCTCTGCAAAGACTTCTGTTGTGCCATCTACAGTGGTTGGAAGAAAGAGGTTCCAAACAATATAAAAAATCAAAGAGCAGAAAAAAACTATGGCCAAAACAGCAAATGTAAAAATGAATCCTAGCTAAATAAAGGAAAAACAACCAGGTATCAATAAACAAAGATTTAAAATGCCAGGTTTCAAACTAAGAAACTCAATGAATGAAACTGGAGATTAAAAGAGCCACTCTCAAAGCTTAAAGGTAACTTATGTTTTTTTTTTCTTTTGGTGCAAAAGGATTGATCTTTTTATTTTTATTTTAATATTTTTTAAACAAGGGAGGAGGTTGATTATATAAAAAGTATATTTCTAAGCTATAATTTTTCTTAGATGGGGTCCATCTAAACCAACAACAGGTGGTTCCCTCTCCGTGTGCCAGCTTGGTGGAATATATGTAGACATTAATCTACATGAAGAAGATAGTCTAAACAATGAAAGCATTAAAGCACGTTCAAACTATATTTTCCCAGATAAAATTCCTGATCAGCAGCAAAAATGTGTTTCATTATTGCTTGCGTTTAGTTGTGGATAAGAAACTCCTCTTTTAATTCATTGCCTTTAGAGTTTCTCAGACATTTTTGTCAAATCTTTGGGCAATATTTCCTGGCAATACTGCCTCAGACAAAGTTTCAGACAATACTTTAGCTAAAAAGACAAAAGCACGACCTTGTCTCTTCACAAGCTTGCTTCTGTGGTTCTGTTTTTTTCTGCTTGTATTGTTTGTGTTATATTAGTATAAATAAATGACGATGATGAAAACAGCTTTAGTTCTTTTTAATTTGCTGCTTTTTATGATACATACTCTTCAAGCCTAGTATCAGGAATAGTCCGATCCATAGCTATAGCGTCAGAAGCAACCATGTTGATACCATATTCATTAACTGACTGATGAGCCTCATTTTCCAAGTTTGATGGTAAATTGTAAGCTTTGCCACCTTCACCTGGGCCATCTTTTTCTGGGCATGGTTCTGGCTCAAAATTACCAATTTGACCATGCAAAAATACTGGTGCCTCTCTGTGTTTTACTAGCCCCTAAAAAATAAATCCAGTTTAGGTAGATGCAGTAGCAGACCTAAGGTAGTGAGAAAACCTTCACCTCACCTTCCCTCTGCACTTTCTAAGCTCTATTGTTTATTTTATACAGGTTTTAATTACGTTAATTTTACATTACTCTACCTTATGCATATCTACCTTAGTTCTACTCTAAGATGGATGCTAGGCTATCATCAACAAGTGAAATTAATAATTTTGATACAACTCTGAAAAATTTGAGCCAGCTTTACCTCTCACGGAAACTATCTGTCTTGTATTTACTCCAATTAGACATGACTCTCAAGTCTATATTCACCTCCAGGAGTTAATTTGTCCCATCAGGACAGAAAAATTGTCCTGATGGGACAAACAATCAGAAACAGACAAATTAGAAATTTTTCAGGAATTGCACAACAATTAAGACAACTTTATTGATTCTCAAGACAATTCTGTCAGATTTTTACTTTCAAAAATATTCTATTCTATTTTTTTCCATTTAGGTTACTATACAAATATCCCTATTGCTGAAACTTTCAGAAAGAACTTCACAGAAAACAAGTTAATTTTTACAAATATTAGTCATTAATGCCTGCATTCTTTTAAAAGAAGTCAGTGGCATCTAACTCGCTTTAATTTCTATAATTCTGTGAATTTGTATGTGTTATAATAAACTCAGTATTGGCTAGGATACTTAAAGAGGAGGGTCACTCTGATCCTTTCAGTCAGAATTTATGAATTATTTGAACTGACAATTAAAATCTTATAGTACATTAGATTTAAAGGGACAGCATTAAAAAGCACAGAATTTTTGGCCCATGCTGCAATTACTAAAAAGATCTTGATTATTTTTCAACTAGTTTTGAAGTAAAAAAAAGCGGAAAATTAAAGCAATTAAACAGCATTAAAAAAGAAAGCCCACTTCAAACGTTTTAGATGGGATTTTTTTCCGATTTATTATCAGACAATTAATTTTTCAAACTTGACACTCCAAAGTTTTGCCAAAACAAAAAATTTACTAGGTTAAGAGGCACACTTTAAATTATTTTTTTATTAAATTAACGCGAATGCAGCATAAATTACAGTAGCACTAGTTTTGTCTGAAGTTTGATAGGGTAAGGTAAACGTAAAAATAGATGCATGCTGTAAATGCTAAGTGCTAAGACTCCCCAGTGAGCCCTTGCTACCAGACAGGGGTGAAAGCAGGACTGCCAACTTAATTTTATGTTTGTTCGATGTGTGTGTATTGTTTATTGAGTAATGTTTTGAAATTAACTGAGTAGCTTCTTTGCTAAATAGAAACTTTCCTTTGTTTGTGCTTGAAGAAAAATGTACTACTGAAGACTTGGGGCAGGCCCGTCCCATCTTAAGTTTTTTTACTGTTTGGTGTTTGAAGTCCATTATAAAATAATTTCCAAAAATTAGTTTTCAGACAGCTTAAAAACACGTTTATCCTTGTATAATCTCATAGACCTTCCGGGAGATCGCCCCAGGAACCCTCCTTTCCACTGAAGGTTATCCCATAGCCTGGATTGGACCCCCGATTACCCTCCCCCCTCAGTCGAAATGCTGAAATTGTGCCCATGCTTGCGAAGTCCCTTTCTTTAACTTAAATAAATATAAACACTGAGGTTTATTTTATAAGGAATCTTGATTCATGATTCAAATACTTTATATTTAAAAAGATCAAAAACAAAACAAAAACTTGATGCTGGTACTTATCACTGATTGAAAGTAAAGGAGAGAAAAATGCATTGTTCAACTTATTTTCAACTATAAGTTTTAGCTTCAGCAAAATATTATGGAATCTGTTAGGCCATCACATTTTCTACTGATTTCAGCCCTATTTTCCATTGCATAGTTTAGATATAAGTATATATATTGGTGTGATGAAGAGAAAGCAACAGGAACAAATTGGGTACACTTTTGTTCATCACAAATGTACATTGCACATTTTAATTCAGTTCATTACATCATAATTCAGTACATCAATATAATAGAAACTACTGAAAATATTGACTGAAAAAGCAAATCAATTTGACCACACTTCTATTGCCCTAATCAGCTCATCTCATTAAACCAGCATAGAAAGTGGGTCTCAACTGTGATTCTGAAACTTCAAAAAAAAAAAAAACACATGCTGTTTATTTCATAAACTAACTTATCCATAAAATATGGAAAAAATAAAACTTGCAGGTATAGTTTAAAGAACGTAATGATTAGAATTTGGCACAAAAAATCACTAACTAGAAACACTTTTTACTAACTGCTTGGATTTGGTTTCCAAGTCAGTTCTTGTCTTCTTGCAAATGTCAGTATGGCAGCTTTCTACAAGTTGTTAATAATGCAGGAAATGCTAACCTGACCATACCAGCTCACAAATAATGCATTTGAACACTTTGGAAATATCTTTTTTTTTAAACTAGCATTAGCAACATCAATATGATAACTCTTCTGAAGCCTTCTTTTGAATGTACTAAAACTCAATAGGCTTAGAATGTAAAAATCCAGACAATTAATGCTTCAATAATGAATTTTACTGTGTAGTTTTGCACTCATATGTGCAAACGCATATGTGTTTTTGCAAAAAAACATATGTGATCTTATAAAAACACTTTGAAAAATAAAATGATGGGATTAAGAGATTTTTACATTGTTACACACATCGTATTTGATCATAACAAACTTAGGCATGTGGAATAGATGGCTGTAAAACATCAACATTGTGTTAGATTTTGAATGGTGTGTTTTATCTTAATTCTTCAAGCCAAAACCAATAAGGAACAAGGTTTACTCAACAGGTATTTCACTACCGTCTTCACCCAGGAACCTTTTCAGTCATCACTACCAACCCTGCAAACCATAGTCTCTGACTAAACACTCAGGGTCAAGATAGATCCACAGGTGGTCCTGAAGAGACTCAAAGAGCTAAGGATAAGCAAATTGCCAGGTCCAGACGGACTTCACCCCAGAGTGTTAAAAGAAACCACAGATCTAACTGCAGAGCCCCTATTGATGACTCTCCAAAAATCGTTACAGTTGAATGAACTCCATAGTATCTGGAATAAGGATTACCATTGCACAAAAAGGGAAACTCCCAAGATCCCCTAAATTACCGCCCTACCAGTCTAACCTGCAAAATACTGGAATCTGTGATATCTGACCACATCCTTTAGCACCTACACAAAAGAAAGATAATCATTAGCAAACAGTTTGGGTTCTTGAAGAGAAGGTCAGTGGAGTCACAGCTTCCTCTGGTGGTGGAAAGCTGGAAAATGCATGCAGATAAGGGTGATCAAGTTAATGTCATTTATATAGACCTCAAAAAGGCCTTTGACAAAGCACCTCATCGTCGCCTCTTATACAAACTCTGCAACCTTGGTCTGGGAACCACAGTTTATTGGATTGAACAGTTTCTTATTGGAAGGTCTCAAACAGTATCTGTTGACAGAGTTCCGAGCATACTCGAAGTCGAGGTAATCAGCAGTGTTCCCCAGGGCTTGGTCCTTGGCCCTCTCTTATTTAACCTGCATCTCAACAATCTAGTAGAAGACATCAACTCAGAGACTCTACTGTATGCAGACAACACCAAGCTGTATAAAGCAATCAAAACAGCTGCCAATGTACAATCTCTACAAGAGGACCTTGACAAGCTCAATAGATGGTTGTCCAACTGGCTGACAGAAATCAATATCAACAAAAGCCATAAGCTAACAATAGGGGAACCTACTATCCACTATGAATATAGACTAGGAGACTTACCGATCACATCATGCCAGGAGGAGCGCAAGTTGGGAGTTGTCATTGACAGCAACCTCGACTTTTAGGCCCACTATAGCAGCATTATTGGGAAAGCAAATCATTTTGCAGGATTTTTAAGGCACAATTTCACTTTTGAAAATGATAAGACCCTTTGCCTTCTCTACAAAGCTCTAGTACAGCCAATCCTTGAATACAGTCATTGCACTACAGATCCCTTTTAAAACAGAGACATCAAAGCTCTTGAAAAAGTTCAAAGATGAATAACAAAGTTCTGTCCAACTCTGAAAAACTTACCTTACAAAGATAGGCTCTGCAAGCTCAAGCTTCCTTCACTAGCTTATTGACTGCACCGAGGAGACCTCATTGAGGTATACAAGCTTTGCTACAACACCTACGAAAACATCCAGGCTACTGATGTTCTCAACTTCAGCCACAAAAACCTTCATGGTCACAACCTCAAGCTTCAAGAGGAGAGGTTCCAAAAGGATATTGGCCAATGGGTGTTCAAGAAACGAGTAACACAACACTGGAACAAGCCCCCCTTTGAAGTCATCAATGCCAACTCATTAAACTCATTCAAGCAGGAACTGGACAAATACTACAGTGAAAGTGTCTATAACTTTTGTCAGTTAAAAAGATTTTTGTAGAGGCCCTGTGGCCTATTTGTTTTGCATTATATTATTATTATTATTATTTAAGGGCTCAAAATACGATTTATTGTACAATAGGTAGCAATTAGTTTATTTGAAAAGAAGATAAAATGAACATCAAGTGGTGTTTTCATCTTCTACTACTACTACTACTAACAACTCACCATAGCACCAAGCCGCCTGAGGCCAACACAGGTACGCATGCTCCTCCTCCATCCCAATCTATTCAAAGCCTCCCTTTTTATACCCTCCTACGAAGTTCCCATTTCCTTTAAATCTTTCCTTATGACGTCCTCCCACCCCAGACGAGGACGACCTGCTTTCCGTTTAGCCCTAGACAGTTGGTAGAAAAGAACAATCTTTGACAATTTGTCATCCTTCATCCACACAACGTGCTCTAGCCATCTCAACCTTTCTTCCATTATAGCCCTAGAGAGCGGTATTGAACCACATTCTTTGTACAACCTATTGTTTGAAATACAGTCAGTCATCCAGGTACCCAGAATAATCCTTAAGTAATTTCTCTGGAATACATCTAGCAAATCTTCATGCACTTTTTGAAGCGCCCATGCTTCAGAGCCATA
Organism: Artemia sp. Qi Xiang Cuo; assembly: GCF_049724085.1. NCBI lineage: Eukaryota > Metazoa > Arthropoda > Branchiopoda > Anostraca > Artemiidae > Artemia > Artemia sp. Qi Xiang Cuo. Next base: position 22,212,073 of record NC_142800.1, read on the forward strand.
TTTGACTACTGTCATCACTATAGCTTCCAATAATCTAATCTTGATTCGCGGACTCATCTTCCTATTCTTTCAAACTATTTTTAATTGTGAAAAAAACACCCTGAGCCTTGGCTATTCTACTTTTAACATCTTCACTGCTACCACCATCTTTACTGATAATACTACCAAGGTAAGTGCAGCTGCCCTTTTCATCATCCAACATCACTTGATCAATCTTTTCATCATCCAACTTCACTTTTTCATCTTCACTTATTCCTAGCCTTAGTGACTTAGTCTTCTTAACATTAATTTTTAAACCTATTCTAGCACCCTGAACTTGCAAAACCTCTAATAGTTCATTCATTTTGTTCACACTTTCCTCTATGATGCTTAAATCATCAGCATAATCCAAGTAAAGGAGACTTTTTCCTCCCCATTCGATTCCGTGGTCTCCTATTGTCTTTTCTGTGCTCCTTAATACAAAATCCATCAAAATAATCTATATAAAGGGAGATAAAACTACAGCTCTGCTTAACTCCTGATTTAATACAAAACCAGCTGCTAACCTCATTTCCTACCTTAACTGCAGCCATGTTATTCTTGTACATAGCAGTAATCACTTTAATGTATTTGTCTGGTATACCATACAAGGATAACACCTTTGCTATTGCTCTTCTATCAACAGAATCAAATGCTTGCTCATAATGAATAAAACTAAGGACCAAAGGGGTTTGACAACTCAGGCGCTTCTCAACTATTAACCTAAGAGTGAAAATTGGGTCAATGCATCCTCTACCTTTCCTAAAACCACACTGTTCTTCTTTTAAAACTTTGTCTACAGCATCTCTCAGTCTAAAAAGTATCATATTACTAAGTAATTTGCTACCTACAGAGACCAGACTAATGCCTTGGTATTTACCACGCTCACTCTTATCACCTTTCTTATAAAGTGGCTTAATTAAGGTTTTCCTAAAATCATTCGGTACTTTCCCTTTTTCAAAAATCATATTCATAATCTTCAGTAACTTGTTTTTAACCTCAGAGCCATCATATTTAAGAAACTGATTTTCTACCCTATCAGCATATGGAGCTTTATTATTTTTTAATCCTTTTAGTACTGTTGTTAATTCATCCTAGCAAAACAGATCTTCTCTCACATCCAAGGTATCACAAATTTTTTCATTTTCCTCTATCTCTTTTCCTGCAGCTCGTCCTCGGTTTAGTAAATTCTCAAGATGTTCTGCCTGTCTTTCTTCAAATCTCTTGTTATTGATAGTTGTGGCCTCATTTCCATCTTTAACTGGACCAAGTCCCGAGTGACTACTCCCTCTCAGTGTATTGAAATGTCAGTAAACTATTTTACTAGTATGCCGTCTAGCTGTATCTTCCAGATCCTTGGCAATTTTATCCATGGCCTCCACTTCACACGTCCTTAGTTCATATTTTAATGATTTCTCGACTCTCTTTACATTCCTTTTGTTTTCCTATGATATATCACTCAAATAATTCTTGTACAAGTCCTTTCTCCTTTCTATTCAACATAAAGCTTTTTCGCTAATATTCTTAGCTGCAGTCCTAGCTTTCTTCCCTACGACACCTTCAGGATCTTCACAAATTATTTTTCCAAAACTGGTCCAACCATCTTCCACATTATCAAATTTTAAACTCTCAAGTTTAGTTTTCAACTGTTCCAACATCACAACTTCCTGCAAGGTAGTTACCCTTCCAAAATTTGAGCTTTAAACTAACCCTTGAAACAACCAGATGGTGATCTTTACTTTTAATATCAATAACAGCACTCCTATATACCCTAGTATCCTGTATTGATTCTGCCAGTCTTCAGTTTACTATAACATAATCAATGAGGTTTGCTGTCTTGCCATCACATGAATACCATGTTAATTTATGAGCCATTTTATGACCAAACACTGTGTTGGTTATAAATAGATTGTTATACCTACAAAATTGCAAAAGTCTGTATCCATTACTGTTTTCTTTTCCTACACCAAATTTACCAAGGCTAGGATACCATCTATCCCTATTTCTACCGACCTGGGCGTGAAAATCTCCTAGTAAAAACATCATATTTCTGCCTGGGACCCTGTCAATTTGCTCCTGTAACTGTAAGTAAAATTCATCTGAGTCACTAGATGCCTGAGTAAACAAATTCTATATCACCTAATTTCAGGCTTCCTACCCCTGGGATATGAGTTTCTGAAACTCTTAATAAGTCCAGTTCAAATCGCCGGAATTTGTCAGTCAAAATGTTGATACAATGGTCATTTTTTAACATTGTAACATTCCAAATTTCAATTTTCTTTAAACCACTGAAATTATTTTGGCTTCAGGAAAAGCAATGATCCTGGATACCAGTGCAGGACAGGGATCACATATCTTCTCAAGTCTACACAGAAGTGCTTAAGCTGGCTTAGAACTGGACAGCAAGTCATGGAGGTTTTGCGCAATCCTGGGCCCATTCTTGGTCACAACATGGTTTTCAGCACTTGGCAATGCTCTTCAATCAACAAGAGTCAAAATCCTGCACAGACAATCTCAAGCCTATTACCTCAAACTCATTATATATTCATGCCTACAAAAATTATGCTACTACAGGGAGGCAGCCCATAGTAGATAAATTAGCTAGGAAGAGGTTTTTTAGCCCAAAGACACCCTTCAAAACAGACAAAGCCCAGAAGAATTATCCATTGATCAGAATCCCAGGAGTGAATCCTAAAATAAACCCTAGGAAGGTGTTGTCTGCTGCTATCTCTACCCTTTCCTTATTCCATGAGCCTAGAAAATTGCATTGATGACAAGCCTCTGCCTATCTAAGTTTTGCCAAAAAGTCTTACCTTTGAAATTTTTTTGTTTTTTCATATTCTTCTTCATTTTCATCAACTTTTGAATATACAGTCTTATCATTTCAGCAGGATTAGAAGCTATACCAAGGCTTTTTTTTTTGTCAAATTTAAGGAATAGATTATAAATCTTTTACACCTTACAAGTAACAATTCAGCAAAGATAGGCCTATAAGGCTCAAACATTTTCCTTGTACCTTATTCAAGTGGTAGATCCATCTCTTAAGATCCAGTTTTATAACGCCAAGATTGTCAAAGATCAGAGCCCTTTGGAGGGGAAAGAATGGAGGTGGGTTGTTTGATATAATTTCCCAGGGGATCACTAAGGCTCTGGATTCATTCTTGGGAGCTCAATTTCCCTTCTTCAACTACTTTCCAAGAGAGAGAAAATACCTCATCTGGGATTTTACCTTTTCTTATAGTTTTGTATATAGCCTACTGCTGTATCTTGCCCTATTATGGAAGGGGGTGCAGTTGTCATGTTAACAACTATTAAATTTAATAACGTTGAAAAAGTATTTTACTTGGAGTGAAATGGTTGGTTTCTGTTCTTTCATTACTAAAATATTTCCTTCATAAGAGGCCATTAAACAGAATATTACTTTGCTCTAAAACATTATTGTTGATTCTGAAGTGTATGACCTAAAAATAAACAATTTTACTTATTGGATAAGTAACACAGCCCAAGAACTCTAAATCACCTAAGGTTAGAGATTAAACCATAGTTCAAAGAGTGGTTATTGGGTATTAGCATTGTGCATGACAACTTCTAAGGAAAAAAGTATAAGATTGGAAAACTAGGCCTATACTATAATATTCTAAAATACTTCCTTATATCATCCCTAAGGGGGCTTTGCCCTTTACCCTCAACCCTAATGAACAGATATATAGTCCAAATTGGTAAAATTACAGCTGTGGAACTTTTCTGAAAGAAATACTCAAATAAAATAAAAATAGTAACCTATCATTAGAATTCCTTCCTTTAAGTTCTTTTCAAATATAATGGTGGATTTTCTAACAATGCACTCTATCCCCCTAAGGGTCCAAGAAATACCTGTAATAATATTACATTAATCTTGTGATATATATTTGGATTCTTTATTAAAACTAGTTTGTCTATTCCTGCCTGCTTGAAATCTTCTTTCGCATGAGTGACTGATTGTAATATTGGATTTAAGTATTATTTAAAATCATTAAAAATAAAGTGTGTAAGGATAGAAGGAAACATGATTAATAGAAACCTCTTGCATATTATACAGTGCAAATTTTATTATTTTAATTTATACATCCAAAGGCTATAAAGGGACCATCAGGGTGGGGGGTAAACTATTAGAAAATAAACAAGGATATTTGGAGAGTCTGCTAAGAGGTCTTAGCAAGACCTCTAAGAGGTATGCTAAGAGGTCTGCTGCTGGGGCTAGTTCAATCTTGGGTTTGATTAAGCATACCATTTCTACTTGTTCTTCTAAAGTAATCAGTCTTCTTTATAAGGGACTTGTGTGTCCTAAGCTTGAAGTTGGAATGTGACTTTTCTCTCCATATTTTAAAAAACATATAAAAGTTCTTGAAGATGTGCAGAGACATGCCACTAAAGTGTTATATATTGCCTGCAAGAGCTTTTCTATCCTGTAAGACTATCAAAGTTGAATCTCCCTACACTTGTATACAAGAGAAATAGAGGGGATGCCATTTTAGCCTTTAAGTTATTGAGGGCTAATATTCTCCCAGCATTATTCCCTACTGTTAGCACCAATTTAAGAACTAGAGGTCATCAACTGAAACTTGTCAAGCAGTTTACAACATCTAGAGTCCATACTCAATTCTTCTCAACACGTATTGTCAACAATTGGACCAAATTATCTAATGAAACTGTTACTGCTGAATCTGTTGATGTTTTTAAACAAAGGCTTGATGCTGAATGGTCCTCCAGAGAGTGTAAATTCAATTGAGATGCTATCAAAGATGGAGCAGCAACTGGTCACCAGTGATTCTTGCATACAACTAGTCATCATTTCAGAGCTCTACAAGGAAAAATCCTTAAATTGCTCCTAGCAGCAATTTAAGGTAAGGATTAAATAAGGAATCAAATGATACAATTTATATTTTATCAGCATGTTTAATTCAGAAGAGCTGCCCAGCTGTAATTTTACCCTCAAATTATATATACTCTTCATAGCCTATTTTCAATGGCATAACTCTTTTCTTCTTATTAATTTAACAGATAAAGATGTTATAGCATAGGCCTAACAAAGAAAAGTTGTACTTTTAATAAACATAATGTGTAGATATAACTAAGGCTATATATTTGTCCATTGGGGGGGTAAATAGACTGGGGTAACGACTGGGGTAAATAGACGGGGCTTGTACCAGATGCACTAGACGAACATATACGCAGTACAGTCAGAAGTGAGCAAGACAGGCAGAGACGCAAATTTAACGTCGTCGGATACGGGATTCCGATCCAAGCGAGTGACGAAGACTTCCTTTCCAAATACTTCCAGGACAACTACAAACTAGCGACCAAAGTCTTCACCGTGAAAAGACTAACAGCCTCGGCCCCCACGGCCGGACAACCACTAAGACACCCACCAGTCCTATTCACGGCAGCCAGCTTCACTGACAATAAGCTTATCCTGGATGCGTCCTACCAGCATAAAGACCCGATTCGATTCTATGGCGACAGCTCCAAAGAAGATCGCAACGCTAGAAAAGCCTTGTTGGAAGAGATGAAGAAAAGACAGGCGAACGGAGAAACAGACCTAGTGATAAGAAAGGACAAAATCACAAACAACGGTCAAACTCGAGCAAGTCCAATGGAGAGATGCTCGAGCATGCAAGAATAACCACTACCTCCAACCATCTCGTGCCGCTTGTAAATAGTTCATGTGTTAGTGATAATAATAATGTAAATGCAAGTTTGTGTAAATGTATAAACAGTGAATTAACAGTTACATCCCCATGCCATTCTGCCTTGTCCCTCATTAGCAGCTCTGTGTACCTAAGCTGCAATTCACCCACTTCAACCGAAAGCGAGAATATTAGTGAGCAGAATAAAAACTCGCCCAGACACACCCAAAAACTTGTGAACATTATGACGGCAAATGTTGATGTTATTACCAACAAGATGCCGGAACTGGCAACAGTGCTCCAACTAAGTCAGATAGACATTGCAACTCTGACAGAAATTTGCCCCAAGAACTCAAGATTTCAACTGACAGAAGACTCAATTTGCCCCTCTGGATACAACATCTTCAGCAATCTGTCTGATCCAAGCTGCAGAAGAGGAGTGGCTGTTCTAGCTTCCAAGGAATTCCAGGTAAAAGAAATTTCTGTCCCAAATTCTTACTTACCTTGGGTTGAAGCTACATGGGTCTCCCTGTCCCTACCTAACAAAATGTTTGTCCTAAGCTCAATTTACAGGAGCCCCAGCAGCCCTTGCCAGCTGTCCTCTGAAACAGCAATTGCCAAAATGACGCAATTCATACTATGCAATTACCCAAAGGCAACCCTGCTCATGACAGGGGACTTCAACCTCCCAAACGTGTCTTGGGTAGATGGCCAAGGTATGACCAAGTCAAGCCCTGAACAAAACCCATTAGTACACCCCCGTCTCCAACAACTTTCTGTACCAAACAGTAACTATGCCCACAAGAATGCGCCCAGGACAAAATCCCTCCATACTGGACCTAGTCATAACAAATGACCCAGAAAAGGTGAACAACACACACACTCTCAGTCCAATTGGCTCAAGTGACCACATGCCAGTTCTCTCATGTATTCAACTCAACTCCAAACCATCAAAATATACCAAGCAATCCTTTACAAATTACAAGATGATGGTGGAGGAGCTCTTAGATGCTAACCTGGAAACACTTATATCAGAAGATGTCAAAGTCTCATGGCTAACTCTAAAAAAGACCTTACTAGAGAGCCAAGCCAAACACACCAGCATAACATGGAAAAAGAAACCCAAAACTCAACCTTTCCTCACCCCAAAAATCAAGAAACTATGCAACAGGAAGAGAAAACTTTGGGAGAGGTACACGAAACAAAAGACTACAGCTTTGTACAAGCAGTACAAAACTGCAAGGAACCTCCTCAGAAAAGAAACTAGAAAACTGACCTCAAACTACAAAGAACGACTGGCCAAAAACATTAAGGAAAACCCAAAATTATTCTGGAAATACATCTCCCATAAGAAGCCAGGCAGACACACCGTACCAGACCTGGTCAACAACAACTCTTTATCCTCTTGCCCCTCTGAAAAAGCAAACCTGCTTAATCAGCAGTTTGCCTCAGTGTTCTCTATGGATGACCCCCAATCAACCCCCCCACCAGCAGAACAGGCTCACACTCCCTTCTCGATGGTACACTCACCAGTCACAATCGAAGAAGTAACCAAACAGCTTAAGGACGTCAATCCCAATAAATTGATGGGACCTGATGGTCTCAGCCCACGACTGATGAAGGAATTAAGCCCTGCAATATCAGCCCCACTGGTAAAACTATTCAATCTGTTGCTGGCACAAGGAAAGCTTCCAGGGGACTGGAAGAAGGGAATAGTCATCCCAATTCACAAGAAAGGTAGCAAAACTTCTGCAGCAAACTACAGACCTATCAGCCTTACATGTGTGGCATGCAAGGTCATGGAGAGAATCATAAACAAGCATATCATTAACCATCTTGAGGCCAACTCACTTATCACCAGTAGTCAGCATGGTTTTCGCTCAAAGAGATTGGTGGACACAAACCTTCTTGAGTCATATAGTCTTGTAACTGACCTACTAGAGAGAGGATTACCTGTGGATATAATATTGTTAGACCTAGCCAAAGCATTTGACAAGGTTTGTCACCAATACCTCATTCACAGGCTACTTACTCTATCTGTTAGTCCACAACTGGTCAGTGGGACAGAGGACTTTCTGAGGGACAGAACACAGCAAGTGAAAGTGACAACCAGACCAAACAACCATGTCCTTTCTGACGAAATCAAAGTCACTAGTGGGGTTCCCCAGGGCAGCGTACTGGGCCCCACCCTGTTCAACATCTACATAAATGAGCTACCCCTCATCACCAGCAACAAAACGACCCTATATGCAGATGATTCGAAACTCATAGGTCCTGCCAACACCTCTTCTTCCATCCAATCCCTCCAAACTGATCTCAACCACATGTGCTCCTGGGTCAAAAGATGGCTGCTGGAATTCAACACAGAAAAATGCAAGGTCATACACTTCGGACACAAAAACCCCAAACATCAGTACCTCTTGACCCAAAATTCTGGAAGTCACCACACAATTGAGCCTGTCCAGGAGGAGAGATACCTTGGCCTCATCATTGACTCCCAGTTGAAATTCAGCTCCCACTCACAGAAAATCTCAGCCAATGCTAGTAGAGCCCTAGGCATCATCAAACACAGCATCACCAGTAGGAGTAAACACGTAATCACCAAACTCTACAAAGGATTAGTAAGACCAAGACTGGAGGTGGGGATAATACTGGCCACCCCTCGATTCAAAAAGGACAAGGCAGTTCTTGAGGAAATCCAACGAAGGGCCACTAAGATGATTGCTTGTATGGAAAACAAGACATACAGTCAATAGCTGAAGGACCTCAGCCTCCCCTCCTTAGTATACAGACGGAAACGTGGAGACAAGATCTAAGTGCACAAACTCCTCTGAACCAATCGAGAAAATGAGATCCTGGAGATCAACACCTCCCACAAAACACGAGGACACCCTAGACAAATCCGCAAACATCACGCTACAACTGGAGCAAGATGCAATTTCTTCTCGAATCAGATCAAGAACCTCTGGAACAACCTCAAGGAGGACACTGTTGCTGCTGAATCAACAGATGCTTTCAAATGCCATCTGGATGCTGAGTGGAAAGATACACTGTGGAAGTTTGACTTGGAAGCACCAGAATCTTCCACCAGAACTTAACCAACTACAACAGTCATCATAAGGAGTGATTCAACAGGATTGAAAGTCCTTATTTCACTCCAAGCTGTGATTTAAGGTAATTTTTTAAGGTAATTTAAGGTAAAGATTATCAAAGCCAACTTTAGGAATGATATAATTAATTAGCCTCAACTTAGAATTTTAAAAATAATTTTCAGAATTTTATAGTGTTTCCTTTAGATGATGTAATGCACTATACTGGGTTATTGGGATGCCTGCCCCTCCACCCAGAAGACTGACAGTTATCCTAATTACAGGTGTAGTAATTATGCACCTTTTGTTTTTGCAGTTATGCGTAATTACAGGTACATCCAAAAAAATACACAGATGAAGCCAAAGGGTCTTTATATATCCCTAAAAACACTAATCTTTATCTACTGCTGCCTAAATTTGCCATTGATATCAGTTTGGGGGTTCTACTTTGGTAATTGTTTAGCCTTGTGACACCTGATAAGGAGACATGTTAAGAAAACAATTCTTACTTTAAAATATGTATAATGATCCTAGTTCTTATATTATCCAACGGGAGAACCTTTATCATCAAGTCTTTCCTCTAAAAATCCTCAAAAGAGAAAGTTTCCAAATATCACCACGTTGAAAATTCAATTTAAATTGCTGCTTTAAATTGCCGCCTACTAGGCCTAAGTTCTTTTATAGATAGCATTCATCCCGGTCTTTTTAATATTTTTTTTTTTAAAGAGCAGTGGCAAAGGGCGAATAGCAGTGGCGTAAATACAAAATATTAATAGCAGTGGCCAAAATCAAAATGTTGTATTTTTGACAAAAAACCGAAAATACAAAATATGCACGGCATTGAAAAGAAATGAAATAATATAAAAAAAAATTATATAAAAAATCTGTAGATTTTGAATTGAAGTTATCAGGTTAGGTTAGGTTACAAAAGATGCACAGAATCTTTTTTTTTAATGAGCACTGGTGAAAATACTGTTTTTTTTATTTTTTGTTAATGGTATGATTTAAAACAGAATTCACAATTTCTATAATTTCAATTTACCACTACTTTTTCTTTAAACACGTCTTTTGACACACGTGCTAAATGCTATCTATAAAACAACTTATTTGGCGGCAGTTTACAGCGGCAATTTCAAAAGACTTAAGCAACGTGGTACTTTTAGCATGGGTTTTGGAAACATTTTCTTTTAAGCTGGAAAAAGAAGGATTTTTAGAGGAAAGACTTGATGATAAAGGTTCTCCTGTTGGATAATATAAGAACTAGGATCATTATACATATTTTAAAGTATGAATTGTTTTCTTAACATGTCTCCTTATCAGGTGTCACAAGGCTAAACAAATACCTCTACTTTCCATAAAGAACATGCTAATAAATAAAAGCAGTAGGCCTACCATTAGATTCCTTATTTTAGGAATTTTGGACCATCCCTGATGGTCTAAGATACAGCTATAGAAATAAATAAAAAGAAAAATAAAACATATACCCTGAATTGATGGTGGGGGTAAAGTTTATTTCCAACTCAAATGAATATTAAATTTGGATTCAGGATGTAATTCTGATTCATGAGATATGTTTATTTCTTAGTTACCTGAATAGCCTAGTCAATTAATATAAACATTACCCAATTTTTTTAAGTCTAGACAAGTTAGCCAAGGCCTACCCTACCTGTTATAGGCTACAACATAACAACAAGTGAAAAAAATTACAAAGAAATATGCTATTACACAAACATAAGGGAGCATCAGAGGTACTGGAGCAAATTTTCAGAATAAATGACATATATTTTAAAAAACTGTAAAATAAGGAATCTATTGGTTGCTTAGGCCTAAACTACTAGCCTAATCTTTTTGTTTTAGCCTGTTTCTTTATGGAGGTTGGAGTCACTACACTGATATCTTAGAATTTAATTTACACGATTCATACCTTAGACAGGTTTTCCTTTTGAAGGTGGACATAATCACTGCTAGAATTACTTGCAATGAGAAAAAAGACAAGACACAGCAATCCTACAGCTCCTGCTGCTTTGATAATCCTGTTTTTCCGCATTTGAATAACACCCATTTCTCATACAAAATTTCACCTATTTTTTGCAGTAGGACAATATTTATTCGGCAACTTTCAGAGGAACTTCATAAACATTTCTCTTCATTTTGTTAGAATCAGCTATGAGTAAAAATATTCTATATAGCTAAGAGTACAATTGGGCTGACACCTAGGACGTTATGGCAATAAAACATTATTTAAAGGGCTGGGCACACGTAGCTGATTTCGGGAACCGATTTCCAAATCAGCGCCGATTTTAAAAGAAATCGGCGTCGATTTGAGCTTGAAAAATTTTCTAGTTTTCGGCGCCGCTTTACAAAATCAGCGCTGATTTTCATCATGATCATCACAAAAAAATTAGGGATACAAATAAATAGTCAGCCAGAGGTATCTGTGATGAAAGACCCCAATACTGAGCTGAGAACTAAGATGAGATCAATGAAACAACTATTAATAAACTCCAGTTGACTATTTATGTCCATAACTTTTTGTTTTGAAAATTTTGCGAAATAAATTTTTCTTTCAACAAGTTTTTCTTATCGCTATCGTTTTTCCACTGGTGCTGAAATCGGTTCCCGAAATCAGCTACGTGTGCCTGCTCCTTAATATTTACACATACAATGATATTTATGACCATAAGAATCTAATAAAGATTGTTTTGTATGGAGCTGGAGAGTCTTTATTTTTTTAGTTCTATTCTATAATTATAATTTTAACCCTAATTATTTTCTATCATTGAATGTCTATATCAGTAAAAGAGGCTCATCTACAAAAATCCATGGCCAGAAACTGAGTTTCCCAGATCTTATTTGGATCTTTTGTTAATTTTTAGGGTTTGACCACAAATACATGAGAAAACGTCGTCTTTATCGATTGTATTGAGTGAGGCTAAAATTAAAGTCCAAAATGTGGTTGTTCGAATTGTAATAACCGACACATTGCATTCATATGATATGATCAAAATGGTTAATTTAATTATTCAGGGCAATTGGATAGACGCATGCTGGATGAATCGGTTCTAGACGAACACCCCCGAGCAAATACCGCCCGGATAATACCCCCCCCCGGAAAATAACCCCCACGGAAAATACCCCCGCGGAAAATAACCCCCGTGGAAAATACCCCCTCCCGGAAAATACCCCCACCCCCGTGGAAAATACCCCCTGCGGAAGAATACCCCCCCCCTCGCTGAAAACACCCCCCCCCCTCCCCGCCGAAAATACCCCCCGCGGAAAATACCCCCCCCCCCCTCGGAAAATATCCCCCCGTAAAATACCCCACGCGGAAAATCCCCCCCCCCCCAAAAAAAAAAAAAATCATGGAAAATAAGACTTTCCAAATGTGAGAATTTTATTTGAGTTTTATTCTTTTAATTTCCGTAGGGAGATGGGATTTTGGTACTTGTGTATTATGCGCCACCCACTGAAGTTTACGCTGTGTAAAATTCGAGATGACACCGTTTTTTTTATTTGTTTTTTCGTTACTTTAGAAACAAATTTGTGCTATAGTTTCGCACATTAGGGGGGGGGGGTAAGCATAACGGGTCTGCATGCAAAATGTGTTTGGTGCAATTATTCTTCATATTAGATTTATAGAAATAAAAGTGTATTTTAAAGCCAAATATACGGCCATGAACACAGTAAAATAACATAAATGAATATAATGAATGGGGGAGGGGTGTTAACCCCCCCAAAAAATGCCCTCCCCCACGAAAAATCCCCCCCCCTTCGGAAACTAACCCCCGCGGAAAATGCCCCCTCTTTGGAAAATACCCTCGTGCAAAATACCTTCCCCCCCCCCTGTGGAAAATAAGGTTTCTGAATTAGAAACTTTTATTTGAGTTTTTTTTAGTTTTAGTCAGTTTTTTTTATAGTTGAAGTCAGAAAATAATTCTTTCTAGGTATATGGCCACTAAAAAAATTACATAAGAATAGGGATGTATCTGGAAATTTTGTTAATTTTACTTTTATTTGGTTAAATGGCTTTCTCGAAACTTAAAACTCGAAACTCTCGAGTTTAATTTTATTTGCGAAAGTTTTTATTAGTAATAAATATACGTAACTTACGAATTAACTTACGTAACGAAATTCTATATTCATATATTTTTAATACGTATATTAGGGGGTTCGCCTCCTAGTCAATACCTCGCTCTTTAAGCTAAAGTTCAAATTTTGTTCAATTCTTTAAAAATAACCCCTTAATCACAAAGGCTGTTATTTAGAATAAATAGCTCTTATGAAAGTACTAAAAAATCTTTGGCTTAAAGAGCGAGGTATTGACTTGGGGGTGAACCCAATCATATACGTAATATTTTCTGTTCTTTTTTTAGTGTTGCTCCATACTTTCAGTTGAAAAAATTTTTTTTATATTTAATTTCTGATCTTTTTTTAAAATAATGCGGGGAAATCTGGCGCCCCCTTAATAGGAACGTCCCTTCCCCCATGAAAACTTCCTTCATGTAAAGATCCTACCACATAACCCCGACCCCCCCCCCCCCCCCACTACTAGAAAAAATCTCGCCTGAAAACGTCTGTATACTTCCCAATAACCAATAGCCTACTATATGTTAGCATTGGGTAAAGTTCATAACTTACAGCCCTCTCCCGGGGACTTTGGGGGAGTAAGTCATCCTAAAAGACATAGTTATCATATTTTCGACCATGCTGAACATTACGGCTATCTCAAAATTTTGATCGGGTGACTTTGGGGAAAATGAGCGTGGGAGGGGGCCTAGTTGCCCTCCATTTTGTTTCGTGACTTAAAAGGGCACTATAACTTTTAATTTCTGTTCTAATGAGCCCTCCAACGATATTCTAGGACCACTGGGTCATTACGATCACCCCTGAGAAAAAAAAACAAAAAAAACAAATAAACACGCATCCGTGATCTTGTATATAGGATCTTGTAGATACATTTTTGCAGATAGGAGCTTAAAACCTCTACAGTAGGGTTCTCTGATACGCTGAATATGATGGTTTTATTTTCATTAAGGTTCTATAAATTTTAAGGGGCTTTCTCCCTTTTTTCGAAAATTAGCCAAATTTTCTCAGGCGCGTAACTTTTGATGGGTAGGACTAAACTTGATGAAACTTATTTATTTGAAATCAGAATTAAAATCTGATTCTTTTGATGTATCTACTGGTATCTAATTGATGTATCTAATTGATGTATCTAATTGGAGGGCAGGGAATCCCCCTAAGTTTTGAGCCGTCTCCTGAATTTTTGGAAATTATCCTATTTTGGTATTTTAATTGATAAGCCAAATGCAACGAAACTCCCCCCTCCTTAAAAATTTGAAAAACGCATTTTGTTTCCCCTCTATATTTTCATAAATTGGTGCCTTCTGGTTTCACTGAGACATGGGAATTTGACGATTTTTGCTACAAAAAAAAATTGTGGTTTTTAATCGTGGATTTTCAATTAGGTCGTCGGTTGTGGGCTTATGAATTTTTCTGCTCCAATTTGCAGTTTCATAACCGGGTCTCTGAAGTGGTTTTATAAACTTTTACTAGTATTTTCAATTGATAATTATGAATCTTCTATCAAGAATCTGTTTTGTCAGTGGAAAGACCTTAGAAATTCTGGATTATGAAAGTTGCATCAAAACCTCCCTCGTCAGTAATGTAAACATGCAACATAATCTCTTACGTCTTTAATCCTTTCTGTCAACAGAAGGGAATAGGTTTAAACCTCATGTCATACCTGACTTCTATAGTGGTTAAAATCAAGGCAAACAAGGTTAGCTTCAAGGATGGAAATAAGATTATCTCGTTGTGAGGAAAGTGTCTTCACAAGGTCTTCATTCTGAGAGAAAAGAAATATTATTGAAGAGAAATATTTTCTTCGACGTCGTGGTGAATTGTATTGAGAGAGGCGTACGATTTAAAGATGTGAGATTACTGCTTAATTTATCAAACTATATTGCAGTGGCATGACGAGGAGAAGGATTTGGGGGTTCAGATGTCTTCGCCTCCGAAATATGAGAGTATGTACACTTTAACGAGTTAGTAGCTATAAAAATATTGGCTTCAAAAATGAAAATAAGATTATCTCATTACGAAGCAAGTGTCTTCACAAGCTCTTCATTCTAAGAGACAAGAAATATTATTGAAGAGAAATATTCTCTTAAACATTCTGATGGATTGTATTAAGAAGACCTTACAAATGAACAGTGGCGGATCCAGGGGAGGGCGAGGGGGGCGCGCGCTCCCTATCGTAATTTGAAGTTGTGTATTTTACTTAATTAACCCAAGTTTGCGTTAATTAAACTTACTCCTAACGAAAGTTTAACGGATCAACCTATTTTGCGCCCTCCTAAAATTTTTTTATCGGATCAACTATTTTGCGCCCCTCTCCCTAAAAAAAAACAGGATCCGCCCCTGCAAATGAAGCATATACAATTACTGCTTGATTTATCAAAATATATTACATTGGTTAGACGAGGAGAAGGATTTGGGCATTCAGATGTCTTCGCCTCCTTTTAGACCAGGATACTTCAAATAGAAGGAGCTATCGTCGAAACTTCGAAAGGGGGTCATTCGATTGAAAATTGATAGTTCTAGTGTCATTTTGAATCGTCAAAAGTGAAAGGAGGGCAACTAGCCCCCCCCCCTCCCCCACGTCCATCATTTCTCCAAACAAATCCAATCGAAATTTTGAGATGGCTTTTTTTTTCAGTGTAGTTGAAAAGTCCAGTAATTATGTCTTTGAGAATGACACCCCCCCCCCCTTATAGCCGTTAGGACAAGGGTTGTAAACCCTTTTCCTTGTATTCAGATTTTGGCATAGATCCACTTGATCAAATCATACAAAAACTAAACTTATCGCTTGCTTACTCTGCTTTCCACAATAATCTTCCTCCTCAACTACTAACCTGTTATAATATTAATAATTCGGAAGACCGCTGTCTCCATTCATCCAATAGAGCCTTCATAATCTCTAAATGTGTTTCTAGTGCTGCCCAGCAATCTCCCATTTACAAATCTATTATTCAATAGAACAAAATACCCTCCAGTGTTGAACTAGCCACAAGTTTCTGCAAGCTGTTCAAAAATATAACAAAACTTGATAATATAATTTAATCTTTCAATTTTTAACCAATTTGCTTTAATTACCCATGTTTTATTATTCTTCTTTTTTTTCAGTGTTATTTTTCTTTTTTTTTCTTTTTTTGGTCCTTAACAAGTTCTCTTCTAGGATCTTTATTGCTATTGATGTTTGTGTTATGTTTTTATTCGAATAAATTGAATTAAATTGAATTGAATTGAAACTACGCCTCGGAGGCATTTAACATTTTTATAGAAAGGGCGATCATATAAACTTCTTAGGGGGCTCATTAGATTAGAAATCAGACGTTTTAGTGTCCTTTTAAGGGTCAAAGTGATGGGAGCGCAAATAGCACCCCCCTTACACTCCCCCCCCAAATGCATCCAATAGAAAATTTGAGACAGCCATTTGTCCAAAAACGGTCCAGAGACCACATAACAAGGCTTTTGGGGTTTACACAGACCCCCAGAGTCTGTGGGCAAGGGTTGTAAGTTATGCCTCGAGGGCATATGAGGTTTTTATGGAAGGGGTGTTGTGTGAACGTTGGAGGTGGCTCATTTGATTGGAAATTTAAAGTTCTGGCTCCCTTTTAAGAGTCAAAAGTGATGGGGAGGTGTAAATAACCCCCTCCCTAACACTTTCTTTTCCTAAAGGCATCCGATCAAAATTGTGGGATAGCCATTTTGTTCACAATAATCAAAAGAGCATATAGCAATGCCTTCAGGCTAGACGCAACCACCTAGAGCCTAGGGGCAAAGGTTGTAAGTAATACCCAAGGGTATATAATGTTTTATAAAACAGGTGTTCGTATTAACTTCAAATGAGATGTGGCTCATTTTATTGGAACTTCTAGTGCCCTTTTTAAGAGTCAATAGTAAATGGAGGGAAACCTGCCCCTCCCCCAAATGCTTATCATTCCCCAAAACACATTCGATCAAAATTTTAAGAAAGCTATTTATTCAGCATTCTTTAAA
Organism: Artemia sp. Qi Xiang Cuo; assembly: GCF_049724085.1. Taxonomy (NCBI): domain Eukaryota; kingdom Metazoa; phylum Arthropoda; class Branchiopoda; order Anostraca; family Artemiidae; genus Artemia; species Artemia sp. Qi Xiang Cuo. Next base: position 22,228,910 of record NC_142800.1, read on the forward strand.
GGGCCAGTAATTATGCCTATGGAGATGTCAACATCCCCAGAGTCCTCAGGGCAAGGGCTGTAAGTTAGGCAATTAGTTCATTGTTTACGTATAGTATTAATTAAAAAAACATTTTCCACCAAATAAGTTTTTCAAAGAAAAATAAAGAACTCCATTAAACAAAAAATGAGCAAAAATAAAATCAAATAATCTACCAAGCGTGAAACTACCACAAATCAGCATCGATAGATAAATGAAACCCAAAATGAACAGAAACTACAATAAATAACCGAGTCAAGCTCAAAAAGAGCAGAAATTAACATAAGTTGGGCTCAAAATCCATTTATGCCTTCCCAAGGCCAGAACATAATTTGCACTTTACTGAAAAAAATATAAATGTTTTTACTTTTATGACTTTAATAAATAAAACAATATTAACATTTTGATTATTACATATCAGCATATTTATATTAAACTGACAATGCACATTCATTTATATTTTTTTTTCAGTAAAGTGCAAATTATGTTCTGGCCTTGGGAAGGCATAGGAGTTTTGTGTAAAAAGTTTTTTTAATTAATTTTTGTTCGTTTTATATTGACATAGTCTTTTCACGGAAAAAGAAAATAATGCTTTAAATCTTTTCGCTTTTTTAAGAATGTGTAGTTTGGGCTGCTATTTGTATGCTGGTGTAAAATTTCCAGCAATTTTTAACAACATACACCTTTTTAAAAATCTGGACAAAAATAGTAGTGTTTAATTTAGTTTCATACCTCCTCTAGTTGACCTGAAATGGAAAACTTGATACCATTCGCAAACAAAAAATCTGTTTACTTTCTTAGATAGTTTTTTTAAATTTTAAGGGCAGAAGCAGCCCCAAAAGTTTGAACGTAATAGCCTAAGTCGTTCTTGGGATACTGCTGAGATGCCTTATTGGGAATTAGCATTAACACAGTGCATTTTGATTTAATCTTATGGCAAAATTTAGTTTTTAAAAATAAAGTCAAATGGGAGGGTGGGCGTAGGATTGGTTTCCCTCCAATCACTTTCGACTATTAAAAATGGCATCTGCCCTTTATATTTTCAATCGAATGAGCCCTTTTCGAAGTTCCTACGACAACTCCTTCGATACATAGTGCCCTGGTCTAAACAACAAAAAAAAAAAAAAAATGATACATTATACCCACATCGATCTTTACTATAAAAATTTCAAGTCTTCCAATCATTTTTGACTATTAAAAAGGGCGCTAGGCCTTTCGATTTCCAATCGAATGAGCCCTTTTCGAAGTTCCTACGACAACTCCTTCGATACAAAGTGCCGTGGTCTAAACAACAACAACAACAAAAAAATAATACATTATACCCACATTGATCTTTACTATAAAAATGTCAAGTCTTCCAATCACTTTAGACTATTAAAAAGGGCGCAAGGCCTTTCGATTTCCAATAAATGAGTCCTTTTTGAGTTTCTACGACAACACTTTCTATAAAAACCTTATATGCCCTCAGGGCATAAATTACAACCCTTACCTAAGGCCTGTGAGGGTGGTTGTCATCCTTTAAGACCTAATTTCAAGAACTATTAACTACGTTAAACAAAATGGCTATCTCAAAATTTTGATTGGATGTGTCTTGGAAAATGGTGGGCGTGAGAGGGGCGTTAGTCGCTCTCCAATTACTTTTAACTATTAAAAAAGGCACTAGCCCTTTGAATTTCCAATCAAATGAGCCCTTTTGAAGTTTCTACGCGGCGCTTTCAATAAAAACCTTATATGCCCCCAGGGTATAACTTACAACCCTTGTCCTGAGGGCTGGGGGGAGGGGTTGTCATCCTCAAAGATCTAATTTCCAGAACTTTCTGCAACGTTGAACAAAATGACTATCTGAAAATTTTGATTGGGTTTGTTTGGGGTAATAGTGGGCGTGATAGGGGGGTTAGTTGCCCTCCAATCACCTTCAACTATTAAAAAGGGCACTAGCCCTTTGAATTTCCAATCAAATGAGCCCTTTTTCAAGTTTCTACAACAAAGCTTTCAATAAAAAACCTTATATGCCCCCAGGGCATAAATTATAACCCTTGCCCTGAAGACTGTGGGGGGGGGGGAGTGTTCTAATCAAATGTATAATTTCCTGAACTTTAAACTGCATGGAACAAAATAGCCCTCAAAATTTTGATTGGATGTGTTTGGGGAAATGGTGGGCGTGGAAAAGGTGTTAATTGCCTTCCAATCACTTTCGACTATTAAAAAGGGCACTAGCCATTTCAATTTCCAATCGAATGAGCTATTTTTGAAGTTTCTACGACAACACGTTCTATAAAAACCATATATGCCCCAAGGTTATAACTTACAACCCTTGTCCTAAGGGTTGTGGGGGGATGTCTTCCTCAAAGACCTAATTTCCAGAATTATGAACTACGTTGAACCAAATGGCAATCTTAAAATTTTAATTTGATGTGGTTGGGGGAATAGTGGGCGTGAAAGAGGGGTTACTTACCCTCTAATAACTTTCAACTATTAAAAAGAGCACTAGCCCCCTCAATTTCAAATTGAATGAGCCCATTTTGAAGTTTTTAAGACAACTCTATCTATATAAACCTTATATGCCCCCAGGGCATAACTTACAACCTTTGCCCTGGGGCTCGGGGGGTTTGTCATCCTTAAATACATAATTTCCAGAACTTTCAACAACGTTGAACAAAATGGCTATCTCTAAATTTTGATTGAATATGTTTCAAGAAATGGTGGGCGTGCGAGGAGGGTTAATTAATCTCCACTCAATTTCGACGATTAAAAGGGCGATTTCAATTTCCATTCAAATGACCCCCTTTTGAAATTTCTACAACAACTTTCCATATAAACCTTATATGCCCCCAGGGCATAACTTACAACCCTTGCACTGTGGGCTTGGATGGGGTTATCATCCTAAAAGACCTAATTTCCAGAACTTTCAACTACGTTGAACAAAATGGATATCTCAAAACTTTGATTGGATGTGTTTGGGAAAATGGTGGGCGTGAGAGGGGGGTTAGTTGCCCTGCCCTTCAACCACTTTAGACTATTGACCCCCTTTTGAAATTTCTACAACAACTTTCTGTATAAACCTTATATGCCCCCAGGGCATAACTTACAACCCTTGGACTGAGAGCTCTGATGGGGCTATTTTCCTAAAAGACCTAATTTCCAGAACTTTCAACTACGTTGAACAAAATGGATATCTCAAAATTTTGATTGGATGTGTTTGGAAAAATGGTGGGCGTGAGAGGAGGGTTAGTTGCCCGCCCCTCACTTTCGAATATTAAAAAGGGCACTAGCCCTTTCAATTTCCAACTGAATGAGCCCTTTTTGAAGTTTCTACAACATCGCTTTCTATAAAAACCTTATATGCCCCCAGGGCCTAACTTGCGACCCTTGCCCTGAGGGTTGTAGTGGTGGAGGGATTTTCATCCTTAAAGACCTAATTTCTAAAACTTTCAACTACGTTGAATAAAATGGCTATCTAAAAATTTTGACTGGATGTGGTTGGGGAAAAGGTGGGCGTGAGAGGTTAGTTGCCCTCAAATCACTTTTGAGACTATGAAAAAGGGCACTAGCCCTTTGAATTTCCAATCGGATGAGCCCTTTTTCACGTTTCTACGACGTTCTTTCAACTTTCGACAAGTTTCTTTCAAGTTTCTAAGATTTCAATAAATATAATTTCCTGAACTTTAAACTGCATGGAACAAAATGGCTATCTCAAAATTTTGATTGGATGTGTTTGGGGAAATGGTGGGCGTGGAAGGGGTGTTAATTGCCTTCCAATTACTTTTTACTATTAAAAAGGGCACTAGCCATTTCAATTTCCAATCGAATGAGCTACTTTTGAAGTTTCTACGACAGCGCGTTCTATAAAAACCTTATATACCCCAAGGTCATAACTTACAAACCTTGCCCTGAGGGTTGTGGGGGGGGGGTCATCCTCAAAGACCTAATTTCCAGTATTTTCGACTACGTTGAACAAAATGGCTGTCTTAAAATTTTGACTGGATGTGGTAGGGGAAAAGGTGGGCGTGAGAGGAGGGTTAGTTGCCCTCCAATCACTTTGGACTATTAAAAAGGGTACTAGACCTTTGAATTTCTAATCGCATAAGCCCTGTTTGAATTTTCTACGACAACGCTTTCTATAAAAACCTTATATCCCCCCAGAGCATAACTTACAACCCTTGCCCTGAGGGCTGTGGGGGAGTGTCCTCCTCAAAAACATAATTTCTATATGGGAATCAACTATGCTTAACAAAATTGATATCTAAAAATTTTGATTGGATGTGTTTGGGGAAAAGGTGGGTGTGAGAAGGGGGTTAGTTGCCCTCAAATCACTTTCGACTATTAAAAAGGGCACTAAACCTTTGAATTTCCAATCGAATGGGCCCTTTTTCAAGTTTCTACAACAAAGATTTCAATAAAAACTTATATACCCCCAGGTTATGATTGATAACCCTTGCCCTGAAGACTGTGGGGGGAGTACACGGAACAAAAGGGCTATCTCAAAATTTTGATTGGATGGGTTTGGGGAAATGGTGGGCGTGGAAGGGTGTTAGTTGGCTTCCAATAACTTTTGACTTTTAAAAAGGGCATTAGCCATTTTAATTTCCGATGGAACGAGCCCTTTTTGAAGTTTCTACTACAACGCATTCTATAAAAACCTTACGTGCCCCCAGGGCATAACTTACAACCCTTGCCTTGAGGGCTGTGGGGGGTTGTCATCCTCAAAGACCTAATTTCCAGAACTTTCTAACTACGTTGAACAAAATGGCTAACTCAAAATTTTGATTCGATGTGTTTTGGGAAAAGGTGGACATGGGAGAAGGGTTTGCTGCTTTTCAATCCCCGCTAACTGTGACAAAGAACTCTGACACTTTGAAATTCCAGTCAAGCGAGCCTTTTTGAGCTTTCTATAACAGCGCCTTCTATAAAAAACCGTATATATCCCCTGGGCATAACTTGAAAACTTAGTCCTAAGGGCTGTGGGGGAGTGTCATCCTCATAGACATAGCTTCTATCTGGAAATCAACTACGCTGAACAAAATGGCTATCTAAAAAATTTGATTGGATGTGTTTGGGGAAATGGTGGCGTGGAAGGGATGTTAGTTGCCTTCCATTTACTTTCGACTATTAAAAAGGGCACAATTCACTCCGATTTCCAATTGAATGAGCCTTTTTTGAAGTTTCTACGACAACTTTTTCGATACGAAGTGCCCTGGTGTAAAGGAAAAAAAAATAATACATTGTGCCAACATCGTTCTTATATGCCCCCAGGGCTTAACTTAAACCCTAGCCCTAGGGGTGGGGGGAGTGACCTCCTCAAAAATATATTTTTTATCTGGAAATCAACTACGCTGAACAAAATGGCTGTCTCAAAATTTTGGTTAGATGTGTTTCGGGAAATGGTGGACATAGAAGGGGTGTAACTTGCCTTTAATCACTTTCGACTATTAAAAAGGGCACAAGCCACTCCAATATCCAATTGAATGAGCCCTTTTCGAAGTTTCTACGACAACATCTTATATACGAAGTGCCCTGCTCTAAAGGAAAAATAAAATAATAAATAATAAATTGTGCCAACATCCTTCTTATACGACCCCAGGGCATAACTTAAAACCATTGCCCCGAGGGTTGTGGGGGAATGTTGTATCTGGAAATCAACTACGCTGAACAAAATGGCTATCTCAAAATTTCGATTGGGTGTGTTTGGAGGAATGATGGGCGTTGAGGGGGGGGGGGGGGCTAGTTGCTCTCCAATCACTTTCGACTATTAAAAAGGGCACAAGCTACTCCAATTTCCAATCGAATGAGCCCTTTTCAAAGTTTCTATGACAACTCCTTCGATACGAAGTGCCCTGGTCTAAGACCAAGAAAAAAAAATAATGATACATTGTGCCAACATGGTGCCTATGATAAGTTTTTGGGAAAGGTCTGCATATTTGAACTTTACTTTCCAAAAAGACAAGCGGCATTCAGGTGAGGCTTTCAGAGAATGTTGAGGGGAGTGTTGAACTAAATCAAATGATATCATGTGCGTGCTGATCAAAAGGGCGTAACTCGGGAATGACTGGGTGTGTTAATTTGGAACTTACAGGAAATGATAAGAGAGATGATAAAAAAGGTAATATTTCCATGCAACCACTAATACTACAACTAACACCACTACTACTACTGCTACCGCACTACTCCGTTTACAATATTTAGGGAAAATTTGAGCTAAATCAAAAGAGAGTATGTCTATTTACATTGTCAAAAGAGTGCATCTCAAGAATTAATTTGGGTAATAAATTGGAAATTTTAGAGAATGCTTAAAGGGGAAGATCATCTGACCAAAAGGCAATATGAGCACGCTAGTACTAATACTACTATCATTGCTACATTTAATACTACTACTACTACTACTTAAACTACTACATCTATTGCAAATACTTGTAAAGGCAATACGTTAATACTACTGTTGCTGCTAATACTACCGCTATTACTTTTAATACTACTAGTAATACCAAGGCTACTACTGTGACTACTCTTACTGCTATGCCTAAGGGTATAAAACTTAAATTTTCAAGATTTTTTTTCGGGAGGGATGATCTTAATCACAACATGTCGTCTGTAGGCAGGTTGTCAAAAGGGCGCAAAAGCGGTATCTTAGAAAAAGTTTTGTGTGTGAAGTTGAAACTAACAGGGCTTATTGTGGAGGATGTTGAACCAACCAAAAGAATATATTTGTATCCTATTCCTACTACTTTTACTCATACCACTATTACTGCTGCTATTATTATTATTATTACTACTACTATTACTACTGCCACTAAGGTTCTGGCTACTATTATTAATTCTACTTCTACTACTACTGCTTCTGCTACTAAAACTAAGTGTGTTAAGGCGAAAAATTTGGTAAATATTGAAAGTTCATGGAACTAAATAAAAAACACTTTGGCCACAGACGCTTTTAAGAGGACGCATCAGAAATAATTCAGGAATGATTGATGGTATTAAGTTTAAGCTTTCAGCGTGTGTTGAAGGGAGCGTTGAACAAACCAAAGATACTATGCGCATGCTGCTACTGATACTACTACAACTATTGCTGCTGCGCAAGCTAAGAATCTTAAGGTAAATCTTTCAAGGAATATTTAGGCGGATGTTGAACTAAATAAGAAAGTTCTAGTGCCCTTTTTAAGAGTCAAAAGAGATTGAAAGGCAAGCAGCCCTCCTCCTAAGCCAATTGATTTTCCAAAGACATCCAGTCAAAATTTTTAGACAACCATTTTGTTCAGTATAGTAGAACAGTCCAGTGACTCCGTCTTTAGGGATATTGGATATGTCAACACCCCACAATTATGTAATTGGCCTCATTATATTTTAAAACTAAATGAAAGAAAATATTTACATCCTAATGCTACTGCCTCTACTCATACTACTATTACTGCTATTATTATTACTACTTCTACTGCTACTACTGCCACTAAAGCTAAGGTAAATACTATGAATTCTACTACTACTACTACTACTACTACTCCTACTACTACTACTGCGGCTGCTGCAACTTAAACTAAGGGTATTAAGGCGAAACATTTGAGAAATATTGAAACTGTATTGAACAAAAATCGGAACACACTATGCCCACACAGGTTGTCAAGAGAACGCTGAGGAGTTGACTTGTAAACAATACTATTTGTATCGGGATTGAACATTGGTGAAAAAGTTTCTCCAACGTACAAATAGGAAGCCAAACTATGGATCCTTGTAGAAAATTAAATAAAAAAAAAACAAGTTTTTTTAACTGAAAGTAAGGAGCGACATTAAAACTTAAAACGAATATAAATTATTCCGTATATGAAAGGGGCTGTTCCCTCCTCAACGTCTCGCTCTTTACACTAAAGTTTTTTTATAGTTTTAAAAAAATAGAGCTGTGAGAAAGCCAAACTTTAGTGTAAAGAGCGAGGCGTTGAGGAGGGGACAGCCCTTTTAATATTATTACTAATTTCTGTTCGTTTTATTTTTTAATGTTCACTCCTTACTTTCAGTTAAAAAAAACATGTTTTCTTTATTTATTTTTTACCTTTTGTGAAAAAATGAATGTTTTGATCTTGGATCAAAGTACGTGAATAATGAAAACAAAATTTGCATATTAATTTACTTTTATTTGGTTAGTTAAATGGCTTTCTCGATACTTGTTTAATTTTATTTACGAACGTTTTTATTAGTAATAAATATACGTAACTTACGAATTAACTTACGTAACGAACTTCTATATTAATATATTTTTAATACGTATATTAGGGGTTCGCCCCTAGTCAATACCTTGCTCTTTAAGCGAAAGTTTGAATTTTGTTCCAATTCTTTAAAAATGACCGCTTAATCACCAAGGTCGTTAATTAGAATAAATAGCTCTTATGAAAGTACTAAAAAATCTTTGGCTTAAAGAGTGAGGTATTGACTAGGGGATGAACCCAATCATATATGTAATATTTTCTGTTCGTTTAAAGTTTTGATGTTGCTGCTCTTTTGCAGTTGAAAAACTTGTTTTCTTTATATTTAATTTCTGATCTTTTTTAAATAATGCTGGGAAGTCCGGTGTCCCCTTCATAGCAATGTCCCTTCCCCCAAGGAAACTTCCTTCATGGAAAGATCCTCCCACATAACCCCCGACCCACTTCCCCCCCCACAACCAGGAAAAATCTCCCCTGAAAACGTCTGTATTGTATACTTCCCAATAACCAATACTATATGTTAACATTGGGTAAAGTTCATAACTTTCAGCCCTCCTCCCGGGAAGTTCAGTGGATTAAGTCATCCTAAAAGACATACTTATAATATTTTCGAACATGCTGAACAAAATGGCTATCTCAAAATTTTGATCAGGTGACTTTGGGGAAAAAATGAGCGTGTGAGGCGGCCTAGTTGCCCTCCATTTTTTGGTCACTTAAAAAGAGCACTATAACTTTTAATTTCCATTCCAATGAGCCCTCACACGATATTCTCGGCCCACTGGTTCTATAAGATCACCCCTGGAAAAACAAAAACCAAAAAAAACAACAACAAAAAAACAAATAAAAACGGACCCGTGATCTTTCTTCTGGCAAAAAATGCAAAATTCCACATTTTTGTAGATAGGAGCTTGAAACCTCTACAGTAGGGTTCTCTGATACGTGGAATATGATGGTGTGATTTTCATTAAGGTTCTATAACTTTTACAGGGTCTTTCCCCCTTTTTTCGAAAATCAGCCAAATTTTCTCAGGCACGTAACTTTTGATGAGTAGATTTAAACTTGATGAAACTTAAATATTTGAAATCAGCATTAAAATTCGATTCTTTTGATGTATCTACTTGTTTCAAAATACCGTTTTCTAGAGTTTCGGTTACCATTGAGCCGGGTCGCTCCTTACTTACAGTTCGTTGCCACGAACTGTTTGAAAACCGGAAAGATATAAAAAAAAATTCCACGAAAAAGGCTATTTCAATAAGAAACGAACAGAAATTACAATAAATAACTGATTTCAACTTAAAGTGAGCAAAAATGAACATGAACGGGGCTGACAGCCCCCATGCCTTCTCAAGACCAGAACCTAATTTGCACTTTACTGAAAATAAAATATATTTTAAATGTTTTCACTATTTTTGACTATATATTTATGACTATATTTCTGAAATATCGGTCTATATGTATATTAAGCTGACAATCTTTTTTTTCTCTTTTTTTTTTTTTTTTTTTTTTTTTTTTTTTACTTGGATTACTTGTTTAAATTGCTGTTTGTTTCGGGCTTCATTTATTCTATGATTGTATTTTTGTTCTAAGTTTGGATCACTGTAGGACTTTATTTATGCTCGTATTAGGTTTTGTTATGGCTCTTTACTTTCCTTTAAATTTTTTCCCCAAATATTAAAAAAAAATTCCAATAAGAAAATTAGTCTTTTTAGTATATTGAGAAATGGAATAAGACAACAAAAAATAAAGATTGAATAAGACAACGAGCCAATCAATACAGTACAATGATTACATGAATTTAGGCAACAAATTTAAATTTGAAAAAAAAGTGTCACCAAGTCTCTTATCGATGTCTTTAGTTCACTGTTCATGCATCCAGTTATGTTTATGCAACTGTACAATATCTATGGAATAGCCCCAGATTTATCCGAATTATGTCAATCAACTCTTCAATCCCCAACCGAGGAAGTAGGCATACAGAGCTTTCTATTCACATCATTGTGACTATTATCAAGGAATCTTTTGCAGTGGCACGTTCATTGTGCATGATAAAGCACGAAAATTCCATTCTCTTGCCTTAGCAGCAGAAACAAAAGATATGTAGGCGAAAAGATATTGTTTTTTAGATTCAGTAACATGGATAATTACTATTATTTCCTTAGGTTTTATCTAATATCTCACTATTAAAAACTGTAAACTGCCAAAACAAAGTCAGCCGTTTATAATCGGTTTATAATCAGCCTTAAAAAACTTTTTTGAATACAATGATCCGCGTCGCCCAGGTATCGCTTTTTGCCTTTGGCTTGGAGTGCTATATTTGGTTGGGGGAAATCATCAGACGCTTCCCGTGTTTTCCCCTATTTTTCTCCAGGCATCCACTTGGAGCTGGGTCGACTCTGCCTGAGCTTATAGGCTCAAACAGCTGACCACCTTTCCAAACAAAAATCTTAGTGACACAGGGACTCGAACCCCTGCCCTTACTAACACAGAAATCGATGTCCAGCTTGCCTACCACTCGCCTAATACAGGATGTGTAATATTAGTTTAAAAGTTCAATTGCTATTTGAAATTCCTGGTTGCATGGAAAATGAAAGTAAATATAATGTTTCGAATAGAGATCAAAGTCTACGCTCTGGGTAAAAAGCGACACTAAGTCACTAAGTAAAAAGTGACACGTTTTTTTTCGAATAGCTGCAAAAGTGTGAAAGCGTTTCATTGCAGAAACGGTCATTTTGAAGAGAAAATGGTATTTATTTTTTTTTTTTTTTTTACAAAAATTGTAATAAATAAGTTTAAGTCTAGTGTAGAGGGCCACTCCTTTCCCTTCCTATTTAGGATAATTTTACTCTATTGTAAAAGTTCAGTAGACATAAATGAGTCCTTTCGTTCTTAAAGAATTTGCAAAATAATAATAATAATAATCATAATAATAATAATAATAATAATAAAGTAATATAATAATAACAGAATAATAATAAATAATATAATATAATAATATAAAATATAATATATAAATACAAATATAAATATAATAATATAAATATAATAATAAAAAATAATGCAATATAATAAATAATATAATATAATAATAATAAAAGTAATAATAATAATATAATAATAATAAAGCAGTAGGTTGATTTTGGATATGGTACTAAAAATTCAGTAAAATTTATCCTTATTATTCTTTTAATTTATATTTTAAAAAGAAGTCCAATTGAGATCAAAGAGCGACGTTTCATTCCTTCATAAGGGATGTTACTGCTTCCTTGAGCTTCAGCTATTTATAATGGAGTTTGACTACCATATTCATGAAAGCCTTTTAGACAGCTAATTTTTAAACACAAAATCCTTTTTTGCAGATTTTATTTATCTTTTAAAACATTTAAACTCATTATGGTAGTTTTTCAGACAAATAAAACTAAACAAACTCTTTCATTATCAAGCACTCTGATGAAAACAAAATCAAAACACTGATCACTGTTCTTAGAGCATTCATTATGAAATAAATACGATGAGAGCTAAGCTTTAGTGTAAAGAGAAGGGGGTAGGATTCAATGGGGTGGTAGCCATCCTCATACAAACAATAATTTCTATTTTGTTACAGTTTATAACGTCTCTGTTTATATTCATATAAAAAACCTTATTTTTAAGTTTGCAGACATTTTTGCGTTCTTTAAAAATATAATTGGATAAAATAAAAAAATACAGATTTCAAATGATTTATAACCCATTTTTAATTGCCACCAAATATACCTAAAGGTTCCAATTTCTTTTTCAAAATAAAATAGAAATAAAATTCTAATATTTAGCCGTTAAGATCAAAGACTAATAGTAGTTGAGTTTTCCTACGATTAATAAACCAGGATAGAGGGGAAATCACACATCTCTCATCTCCTTGTTAAGGAAGCACTTGACATATTCCAATTAAGTTTATCAACTCCAATTCTCTTTTTATAAATTATCCTTTGTAAAGGAAATATGGTTTACAGATTTATTATTTAAACAAACGGTTTGTCATAGAATCGGTCATAAAGTTTGGATTTAAATACTATTCTCCATTCAAATTCACCGTTTGTGCAATAACAGAAAAGTTATCACCAGATCCAAGACCGGATCCATTATTTTTTCGGCGGGGAGGGGGGCTTTACAAAAAAAAACACATCAAAAACTTGTTTATATTAATTCTTGTTACGTTTTATCGAGTCGAACAAACATTTTGGAGTTAGTGGTTCAACATCCCTAACCCCCTCTTGTATACAGCCTTGACCATATTGGTACCCATATTACACCTTAGATAAAATACGGTAAATCCCTCCAAACAAAAACGAAGGGGGTCCATGGGGTAATTCTTCCTTCGTATTGATAAATCTTCCTCCACGTCGGTTTAATAGATTTCTCGTGGACATTTAAAAACTCGTGCATAAAAATGCGTTTTTCGCAGTTTTAGCCCACCCCCTCGATTCGCCTTTTATAAATTGCGACACAGAAAATACATGATGCGTCATAAAAACATATGACGAAATTATGATGTAAAAAATAGTTTACTTTCAATGTCATAATGCCTTATTGGAGGACTTCTAGCATTTTAATCCCTACTATTCAGCCACAAGTTTAATTTGTTATGACTTTTTAAAATTAACATTTCCCTTTTAAAACTATTTTTCCCATAATAAGGCACTCTATAACTGGTGGTTTAAAACAATAAAAGTCTATAAAAAGCTTTATTTCTTATGAGCTCGATATATATTTAGGGACATATGTTCCACCATTTATCAGTCTATATTCTGATACTGGGAGGTTATATTAATCTTTTTTTGATAGTTTAAGTCGATTGGCTACCTCCGAATCTTGATTCGATAATATGTCGGTCCTGTTCATGCCAAAATAGTTTTTTTTTCGGGACAAAATGACCCAAATCCGAATTTCGTCCTGGGGCGATTTCTTTCGTTTACTTAAAATAAAAAGAAAAGAAAAAATACTCGCGCTTTACATTTCCTTTTGAATAAGCCTTCTCCCAATAACGTACGGCCATTGGCTCAATACAACTACTACTGGGAAGAATAGAACTTGGCAGTTATGCCTATTCTTCGAAAAATAAGCAAAATTTCATTTTTTTTTGCAGATGATAGCTTTAGGGTTCTCAGACGTGTTAAATTCCATCGTATAGTTTTCATTAAGATCATACTCATTGTTTTACTCCACCCCTTTTCCTAAAATAATACAGACCTTCGTATGCTAATAACTTTCGTTGAACTATTTTAAAAGCTGAACTGTACTATTTGTTGAAGTTCTTTTCTAAGTTAGCAGCAAAGGTAGATTATATTGATATATATATATATTGTAATCAAAATTTCACTTTTAGATTTCTTTTTTAAGGTTTAGACACTAAAGTTTTGGATTTTTCATAACCAATTTTCTACGACCGCCTTTTCAACAGGATCCGCCCTGTTAAAAAAAATAAAAAAAAAAAAAGCGAACAAGCAAACAAATAAATACGCATCCTTGATTATGTTTTTGGAAAAACATGGAATTCCGTGTTTTTTAAGACAGGAATATAAAACCTCAGTTGTAGGTTTTCTGATAAGTTAAATTTAATTATGTAATTTTTGGGAAGGTGTCATAACATCGAACCGTCAGGAGCACGAACGTCAGAAGCAGTACAAAATCCGTCATAACATCGACAAAAAATCCGTCAGAACCTCGAACCGTCATGACATCGAAAGTCTTAAAACTTTAGTTTTTTGGGGTTTAGCGGGAAACAGGTACCTAGGTTAGGTAACGTTATGTATTTAATATATGCTAAGCTTTACCCCCAACCCCATGATGTGCAAATATATAGCCGAAATTTGTTTCTAAACTATTATATACTTATTAGCCTACTATTATATAAATTTAAAATTTTTTTAGATATTATGACGGTTCGAGGTTCTGACGGTTCGATGTTATGACGTTTTGTGCTTGTGACGGTTCACCGAAATGGTAGCACTCCGTAATTTTCATCACATTAGCTCCCTTTTTGGGGCGGTTTCTCACCTTTTTAAACTTATATAACTTTTCTTTTGCTAATCAATTTTGGCGGGTAATTTAAATCTTCAAATTTAATTTTATTTTGCGATATTAATATTGTCCCAAAATCATTCGAACCCCTCATTGAAACTAACTACTCATTTAACCCCATCTTACTTGAAAATAAATCTTACCTTAAATCCAGTAATTCGGGACAAAGGGCCATTTTATTGATCTGAATGAACTCTTACTGAAATTTTTATCGATTGGACGTAAGCATTATGGCTTTAGCAACCCCCCCCCTCTAAAAAACGTCTTATCCTTACTCAATAAGCTGAAAATAATAACCATTCTTTTGTGTGTGAAATGCAAATACGTTTAGGGGCGAATATAACACAGCATAGTGGTATATTTTCTGACTCTAGGAGGCTAAATAGACAGTGTTTGACAGTCCTGAGCTGCTTTCTATCTTAGAAAGCAGCTCAGGGGATTCGACAACCAATTGAGGGCTCTCAGACTTATTATATTTGATAATATAATCAAACAGTTCGTGGTAACGAACTGTAAGTAAGGAGCGACCCGGCTCAATGGTAACCGAAACTCTAGAAAACGGGTTTTTGATACCAATAGATATATCAAAATAATCATATTTCAATGCTGATTTCAAATATAAAACTATCATCAAGTTTAGAGCTACCAATCAAAAGTTAAGCGCCTGAGAAAATTTGGCTGATTTTCAAAAAAAGGGGGAAAGACCCCCTAAAAGTTATAGAACCCTAATGAAAATCACACCATCATATTCAGCGTATCAGAGAACCCTACTGTATAGGTTTCAAGCTCCTATCTACAAAAATGTGGATTTTTGCATTTTTTGCCAGAAGAAAGATCACGGATGCGTGTTTATTTGTTTGTTTGTTTGTTTGTTTGTTTGTTTGTTTTTTTTTTTTTCCCAGGGGTGATCGTATCGACCCAGTGGTCCTAGAATATCGTGGGAGGGCTCCATGGAACGGAAATTAAAAGTTCTAGTGCTCTTTTTAAGTGACCAAAAAAAATGGAGGGCAACTAGGCCCCCTCCCACGCTCATTTTTTTCCCAAAGTCAACCGATCAAAATTTTGAGATAGCCATTTTGTTCAGCATGGTCGAAAATATTATAACAATGTCTTTTAGGATGACTTGATCCCCCAAAGTCCCCAGGGGGAGGGCTTAAAGTTATGAACTTTACTCACTTTTACAAGTGAGTTTTGGTTATGGTTAAGTATCCACAAGTGTTCAGAGGAGTTTTGTTCGGGGCGGGGGGGGCCGGCGCGGGTCGGGGCCGATAGGGAAGGATCGTTCCATGAAGGAAGTTTTCATGGGGGAAGGGACATTGCTATGAAGGGGGCGCCGGATTTCCCAGCATTATTAAAGAAAAAGATCAGGAATTAAATAAAAAAAAAAAAATAAGTTTTTCAACTGATCAACTGATTGTGATTAAGAGGTCATTTTTAAAGAACTGGAAAAAAAATTCGAACTATAGTTTAAAGAGCAGGGTATTGACTAGGGGGCGAACCCCCTAATATACGTGTTAAAAATTTATGAATATAGAAGTTCGTTACGTAAGTTAATTCTAAGTTACGTATATTTATTACTAATAAAAACGTTCGTAAATAAAATTAAACAAGTTTCGAGAAAGCCATTTAACCAAATATAATATGCAAATTTTGTTTTAACTATTCATGTACGGTGAGCCAAAATCAAAACCTGCATTAATTCAAAAACGTTCAAAAATTAAATAAAAAAAACAAGTTTTTTAAACTTAAAGTTAGGAGCGACATTAAAACTTAAAACGAACAGAAATTATTCAGTATATAAAAGGGACTGTCCCCTCCTCAACGCCTGGCTCTTTACGCTAAAGTTTGACTTTCCCACAACTCTATTTTTTTAAACAATAAAAACTTTAGCGTAAAGAGCGAGGCGTTGAGGAGAGGACAGCCCCCTTCATATACGGAATAATTTCTGTTCGTTTTAAGTTTTAACGTCGTTCCTTACTTTCAGTTAAAAAAACTTGTTTTTTTTATTTAATTTTTATTAAGAACAGGCATATCTTTCAGGTGTGTTCACCATTTCTCAGAAAATTTCCTTATGCTATTAGCTTGAAATCAACATAAAAAGCCAATTCTTCTGATATTATTAGCAAAATTTTAGAACCAAAAAGCTACGTCTGATGATTAATCGTCAACGAATAATCTAGAGAGGCTACGATCAGTGGCCATTCTGGCGTCTGTTACGCCTGAAGCAAAATATTGATTAGAGCCCCCCCTCCCCTGTCTCATACACAATTTTCAGGCCAAATTTTAACAAAATTTTTATTTATTGACGAAATTAGTTTCAACTTATTAATTAATTAATAGTTTTTCTTTTAGTTATTTTAAAATTTATTATTTAACTATTCAATTGTTATTATTTAATATTTTTATTTTATTTTATTAATTAATTAGTAATTTATTCAGTATATTTATTTATTAACGTGAATAAAATACAATTTCAAAGATAAAAAAATGACTACAACCGTTAAATTATTTATTTGAAATTTTGCAACCCTAGAATTTCTGCGCCCAAGGTAAGTGCCCCCCCCCTCTAAGGTGACAACATATAAACCATTGGATTATATTTTGACATTGTTCATTATCTTAGCTAGTTCATTGGTTTGAATTAATTATGTTGTTGCGAAAGAACTTTTAATTACAAGAATAAGTTTTGCAAATTGAGACTGAAGTTGTTGAAATTTGAAAGATTATTTTATTGAGAGGTTTGTAGGCATTATTTGTTAACGTCCACTGTTCAGTGTTACACAGGAAAGTCTTAAGGGCCAACTTCTCACACGTTGGATTGAAATCCACTTGGATGCATTATTGAGGCCCGGTCGTCACTCAAAGGTAAGTCTTTTTTTTTTGTTTATCGACTTCTAATAATGATATATTTTTAATTATCCAGCGTTTCAAACAATTAGATGTTGTGCTGGCTACATGCAAGAGCTACC